>NW_022631070.1:5459859-5564510 GCF_010015895.1 Lontra canadensis | reverse complement strand
CCTCTCTCTCTGCCTGCCTCTCTGCCTGCTTGTGATCTCTGTCTGTCAAATAAATAATAAATAAATATATAGTAGAATAATGTGAGCCAAAACCTAATAGAACTGTGAGGTTTATAGCTGAAACCGCTCTCACAGTTACAGACTTCAACACCCCTCTCTCAGAAGTGGACAGAGAGAAAGTGGCAGGCAGAAACCCAGCAAGGACCCGGCTGAACTTAATGACACCTTCAGTCAGTTGGGTGTACTGGATGTCTAGACCACTTCATTCAATGGGAGCAGAATACACATTTTTCTCAAGCTCACATGAAGTATTTACCAAGATAGATCCTGTTATAGGCCATAAAACACATCTTTACAAATTAAAAAGAATAGAAATCATACAATGCTGATCTTACACCATAATGGGATCAAGCTAGAGATCAGTAACAGAAAGATAACTGGAAATCCCCCCAAAATATGTGAAGATTAAGCCACACACTTCTAAATAGCAGAGTTGAAAGGAGAAATTTCAAAAATATTCTGAACCAAGTAAAAATGGAAACACAACCTATCAAAATTTGTGGGATGCAAAGAACACAGTGTTTTGAGAGAAGTTTACAATACTGAGTGAATATATTAGAAAAGAAGAAAGATCTAAAATCAGCCATGTAAGTTTCTGCCTTAGGGATGTCAATAAAGGAGAGCAACTTAAAGCTAACATAAGCAGAAGGGGGGAAAATGGTAAGAATTAGAGCAGATGCCGATGAAGTTTGAACCAGGAAATCAGTGAACACAAAAGCTCGTTCTTTGAAAAGATCAATAAAATCAATAAATTCTAGCCAGGCTAAGAAAAAAAAGAGAGCAGACAAAAAATTCAGTATCAGAAATGAAAGGGGACATCACTACCAACATGAACAGTATGAGGATAATAAAGGAATGCTAAGAACAACTCAGTGTCCACAAATTTTATGCCCACTTCCTTGAAAGACATAACCCGCCAAGACTCACACTTAAAAAAGTATATTTACCTTACATACAAACCAGCAATCACACTTGTTGGTATTGACACAAAAGTGTTTATGTGCACACAAAAACCTGCACAAAAAATATTTTGTAGCAGCTTGATTTACAATCGCCAAAACTTAGAAGCAACCAAAATGTCCACCAGTAGGTGGTCCATCCAGATAATGGAATATTATTCAGTACTAAAAAGAAATGAGCTAACAAGCCATGAAAAGATGTGGAAGAAACTTCAAAGGTATATTACTAAATGAAAGAGGCTAATCTGAGAAGGCTCATACTGTATGATTCCAGCTATATGACATTCTGGAAAAGGCAAAACTATGGAGACAGTAGAAACATCAGTGGTTTCCCGGGGTTGGGGTAGGGAACAGGATGAAATGGGCAGAGCACAGAAGACCCCTAGGACAGTGAAACTACTCTGTATGGTACTATAGTGGTAGCTACATGTCTTTATTCATTTGTCTGAATCTATAGAATGCTCCAGAATATTTTTAGGGTTTATCTCCTGCTCTTTGTGGCTCACGTGTCTTACGAGGTCTTCCCGCAGACCTGTCATTTCTTGCTTATCTGGCCTGATCAGCAAAATATGTTGGCTAACTGACCATCACCATCACCATCACTGTCATCTAACTGACCATCATCATCATCACCATCACCATCACCATCATTGTCATAAGCATGGGAGGTTCTGCAGAATGTCTCAGCCACTCAGATCTCTTCATGAATTATAACAGGTAGCAGGAGAGTTAACACGGCCCTGGGGCAAAACAGTAAATGTGGATCGTTGTCTCTCATAACTAGTCCTGATTGAATTGGAAACAACTCATTGGCCACTTGCTAAGCCCCTGAGGCCACCTTAATCTGCTCTGGCAAAAATACCGTATTTATTATGGCAGCTGCAACTGGGCTTCTATGTGGTTGACTTAACGGAAGTCTCCTATCATTTCTCAGGATCTGCATGATGTTTTCCAGGGTCAGACTAGTGAGTTTAAAAGAAATACGATGTACACACCCACCCTGCATTATTTACATCAGGGGTCCACAAATTTTGGCCCTTGGGCCAGATCTGACCTACTGCCCGTTTCATATAGCCAGCGAGCTAAAGATGGTTTTTACATTTTTAAATGGCTGGGACAAAATCAAAAGAATATTTTAGGACACATGGAAATTATATGAAACTCACATTTCAGTGTCTATAAGTAAAGTTTTATTCGAACTCAGAAATGTTATTTCATTGACATATTTTCCATAGCTGCTTTTTGCTGTTATAGCAAAGACAAGCGTTGTGCTAGATAGAGACCTAATGGCCTGCAAAACCTAAAATATTTACCAACTCCTGCTTTAGATCCTTAAGCAGGACATTTTTCTTTGCTCTCCTTCCCGTTCCCTGCTGTGGTATTGTTTTCTACCTTGATCCGGGAGGAGAGAGCTTCACAAACTTTTTTCCACCTTTCCCACAACAATAGCCCTCATGTATAGGCCAAGGAACCAAGGTGGGGACTATGCCAGTTCCCAAGTACATCAATTTCAAGTGCACATTCAGCTGGGAAAATGGGTCACTGGGTGGGTCCATGAAGGTGGACTTTGGTCAGGACTCCATTTATTATCTGTTCTCTTATACCCCAACTTGCACAAGGGGGCATGGTCACTCTTCAGGGCTCCAGGTGTCCATGTCAACAAGAATCCTCAAATTTTTTTGGTATTTCTCTTTCCCTAGTGCAGTTGCCTAAGTAAAGGGCCACAGGTCCCTTGGGTAAAGGACTGGGGAATTATTATTATGTGTACTTGCGGAGGTGTTGCCTTTTTCCTGGGGAATGAGCCTCCTCATCTGTTGATGGGTCCTGGGTGTGGTAACTGGCTCATGTCTGGAAATTGGGCAAAGAATGATGAATTTTTATGAGGATGACCTCCCTCAGCCACCGGGTCAATCATCCTTCACTTCTTCCAATGTTTACAAATTGAGTAGTACCCTTGCTGGCTGCCCAGCTGGGCTTTTTCATAGCAACGGGGGGCTCTGTAATAGAAGCCAGGTGCCCGCCCTTACTCACCAGAAGGCAAGGGGAAAGGGTTTGGGATGAGGAGGCACAATGGTGCAGGGTGGACGGACAGGCAGCCATGCAAGGCTGACCTGAAGACTCATGGAGAGGGTTCCTGGAATATGACATCCCTAGGGGGAAAAGCCCTGGCAGGATTATGCTGCTTCTCAACCCTAGGTAGAGAGTAATGGCTGGGGGGGGGGGGGGGGGGGCGACATAGGGAAATGATTCTGTGCTGTGGAGAAAAGGTGTTTGTATTGTCTTAAAACAAGGGGAGATGCTAGCTGGGCAGAGTTTTCAGTGTTCTCCTCCCTTTTATTGACTCAGGAGAGCCCCTTTGTAAGTTACTAGGGAATTTCTCTGGCTTTCAGTTCCCTATTAAATGCCCACAGGCTTTTATTTTTTCTTTGTAAAAAATCAGTGGAACCTAAGAATAGCCATTTGTTATGGTCTGGGGTTTATCTGCCATACCCCCAAATTCATATGTTGGAATCCTCACCCCAAAGGGGATGATATTAGGAGGTGGAGCCTTTGGGAGGTGACTGGGTCATGAGGGATGCTCATGAATGGGGTTAGTGTCTGTATAAAGACCCCAGAGAGCTCCCCTGCTCCTTCTGTCATGTGAGAACCCAGCGAGAAGATGGCTGTCGAGGAACCAGGAAGTGGGTTCTCATCAGAACCCGATCCTTCCAGCACCTTGATCTTGGACTTACCAACCTCCAGAACTGTGAGAAAGCAATTCCTATTCTTTATAAGGCACGCAGTCGGTGGCATTTTGTGCTAGTAGCTCGAATGGACTTAGACACCATCTCATTGTCCTTACAGCTCTCACTTCCTTGAACTCCTCAAACACTGGCCGCATCATGGCCAGTGAGGCCATTCACCCGGACAGCACTCTAAAGTTACAGCTCTGCTCAAGTCCGTTTAGGTTTGCTGACTTTTCTCAGCCTTGCCGTGTTTTCAGCTGGCTGTGTTATCAGATGTCCCATTTCCACTGAAACCCCTGCACTAATTTCCTGAGCACAAGCAGCCTAGGTTTTACCTCTTGTTCCCTCATCCTATCTTCCCTGGTATCTCTGCTTTGAGTTTCTATTTACAGAGGCCAAAGCTTCATTACATTTTAAAAATTCATGGCAATATGTTGGTCCCAGGACTTATTCGTGACGGTGCAATACTTTTCTCAGATAATTTTATTTTCTTCCCTTTCTTCTTGGTATGACTTGGTATGGATCTGTGTTGGAAACATTTTCCATTTTTTGTCAAAATTTCAGTGAGTCAAGTCCTTTTTAAACAAGACCTTTGCAGGAGGCTTGGGTAGGGAATATCCTGGGGTCGTGATCCGAAGTAGCAGAACTTCTTAGGCACGGGGAGTGTGTTGGTGTCTGTTCTTTTCTTTTAACCTGTACTTCTCTCCGTCAGCAGCTGTAAGGTGCTCACAGTTGCGGTTTCTTCCCTCCATCCTTCTTCAGTTACAGACAGCTTCCTGCAAAAGTGCTTCTCCTCTGCCACCCCACTTCCTCTGCTGCTCCTGTGTTTCATTTCAACCGGTTCGAAAAAGGAATATTGGTGTTGCTCGTAGGTGTAAGCTGCTTACTCTGGAGAGCTGTGTTCTTTTGGCATCTGGGGTGGTGGGCTGCCAGGAGCTGTTTTTCCTTGCCTGCATTTAGCAACCCTTCCCCAGAGTCCAGAGTCAGAAATGCGTTCTTCGTAAAGATGGAATCTGCGGTTCTATTTCCGACCCATCCGAGGCTTTAGGTAGACATCTGAGAAGATAAAAGAGCAGCACCAACGGTGCCTTTCCCTTTTAAAACTGGAGGGCTTGTTCAGCCTTGGCTTTGATATTCAGTGTTAGATAAAGTTCCTAGTTTCTGAACCACAATACTGATCTTGGATGAATTTCTAAGAAACTGGGCTCAGAAATTCCAAGATGGAACTCAATAAAATCTAAGGAGGCATCCAAGAATTGTAAGTCCTCCTTCAGTGTTAGAAATAAAACATGACCTCAGACTTAAAAAACTTTTTTGCTATAGAGACACAGTATGTTGTAGTGAGCTTGGTCTCTGTGTGTCTTTGATGAGTGGTGTAAGGCATAGAGTTGAAGAGAACAGGTTTGGGAGTCAGGGAGCTCTGGGTTCCTATATTTAGAACCTGGGGCAAATAATTTCTCTTGGCCACCATTTCTTCAGCCCCATAAATGGGGCTGATGATAGTTACCTTCCAGGGCTCTTATGACGAATAAATTAAGATAATATATGCAAATCACTCTGCTCAGAGCCAGCTACATAGGAAGTGCCGGATAAATGGCATCCCTTATCCCTGCCAGAGCCGGAAGAACGGGAGCGTTCCAATGGAATGTGGAGATGAAACTGTAGAGTAACATAAACTGTAGAGCACAGGAGGCATATCTGTCCTGCTCTTTGTTAAATTGCCTTCCGGTCAGGAGGCAGCTTAATCCAATAAAAAGTGTGCTAACCTTCAACAGAGTCCTACAGACCTGGGCTCTCACCACAGTCCAGCCAGTTACTAACTGTAACTTCAGCACATGATTTGGCCTCTTGGAGAGGTTCATAGCAACACCTGTCTCCTGGGGTATTTCAAGATCAAAAAGAGACGATTTACATTAAAATTCCCAGGATAGGTGAGGACTGGCTTTCTATGGTTCTATGGATGTCTTACCTCCATGCTGGGCCATCATCACTCCTCTCTGCAGTGCTTTTCTCCACAAAGGAAGAGCATAACTTAAAAGGGTTACTAATCCCTCGAAACCCTCTGATCATAGATAAACTCATTTCCCGATCCTGCCACGTAAACCATTGATCTGGTTTTGATGACCCGATCACACACTGAGGACCACATTAAGGTTGTCACTCAAAGCTGTACTCATGATCAAAGTTCTGGAGCAAGGCTTGCTTCTGCCCACGCACTGTGGGGATGGCACCAAACAACACGATGGAGAAGATAACAGACCCCCACCGAGTCACTGGCTCACAGATTAAGCTCTTGATCTGGCTGCTTGAAGAATGGGAACCTCAGTGTTGGAAAGTGATAAAGACAGTTCATTCTTGTTGTTGTTGTTGTTTTTTGAAGATTTTATTTATTTATTTTGGAGATAATGAAGGGGTTGGGGAAAGTGAGGAGGAGAGGGACAAGCAGACTCCATGCTGAGCACAGAGCTCGAAGTGGGGCTTGATCCCACCACCCTGAGATCATGACCTGAGTCACAATCGAGAGTGGAAAAATAACTGACTGAGCCACCCAGGCCCCCTGACAATTCGTAGTTTTATTGACTGTTTTAGGTGAATGCATATGGAAACTCAGCATCTAAAAAATACCCACATGAAAGTCATAAAATGTGCACAAAATTGTTATGTTTTTTAAAAAAGTAAATTTCTTATTAAAAGAGTGAGTTTTCAACTAATAAACACAATTAAAAACTTATGAAAAATCTAGTTGAACAAACAGAACATCAGTTGGTAGCAAATAAATTTAATATTGCTTTTTAAACGGTGCCTGGTTAACTCAGTTGCGTTAAGTGTCTAACTCTTAGTTTCAGATTAGATCATGATCTCAGGGTCCTGAGATCGAGCCCTGCATTGGGCTCCATGCTCAGCACGGAGTCTGCTTGTCCCTCTGCCTCTGCTCCTCCCCCGGCACTTGCTCTCTCCCTCTCTCAAATAAATTAAAATCTTTTTTTGAAAATTTGTTTTTTAATTCAGAAAATTCTACAAACCTGTAAAATCTTTTACTGGGAGAACATACAAACAAGCAAAAAATATAAATAAAGAGCTACTGTGATCCCACCTATCTGGAGAAACTCAGATTGGCA
The DNA here is from genome assembly GCF_010015895.1 of Lontra canadensis. Lineage (NCBI taxonomy): Eukaryota > Metazoa > Chordata > Mammalia > Carnivora > Mustelidae > Lontra > Lontra canadensis. Next base: position 5,557,646 of record NW_022631070.1, on the reverse strand, counting down.
AATAACCCTTAGATGCTTTCTCTGTATTATATTTACTTATTTTTAAAACAAAAATGGGAACCTTCCTTATAAATTGTCACCCAACATATTTCAATTTTACTGAGTCTTTTTTATTGACTACGTACTTTGTTTCTAGATTGTCACTGTTACAAACTCTGCGGAGCAGAAATAGCTGTAGAGAATGACTTGAGGAAAAAGGCCAGGAAAAAAAGTTTCTACAAAATGGACAAAACTGCTTAGAGATATATAAACGTCAGCAGAAGTCATCCTCTGTGGTAGACCAAAGGTATCACTACACATCCAGTCCCTGGGGACTGTTATTATTTTAATTTTTTTTAGAGAGGGGAAAGAGAGAGCGTGCACCTGCGCTCGAGTCGGGGGAGGGGTAGACAGAGAGACTCCTCAAGCCGATTCCGTGCTGATTGTGGAGCCCTATACAGGGGTCGGTCGGCCTCACAACCCTCAGATCATGATCTGAGCAGAAACCAAGAGTGGGGCACTTAGCCGACCGTACCACCCAGGTGCCCCTGGGAGTTATTATTTTTGGTCAAATTATAATTTTGATCAAACTGTCAGTTTACAACTGTTTCCTTCCAGTGCACCCAGGCCCTTGTTTCCTCACCTCCTGGCCACCCTCATCTCTGGTGTCCTGTGTGCTGCGTTGCCAGCCAGTCCATCTCCCTCGTCTCCCGTGTTTCTAGAACATCTGCCCTGCTAATCTCTAGTTTTCGATGAACTCTACCATTTGCTTTCTGCCCTCCTACCCTCCGGCCTGCTGAACACTGTTCTCCATGCTGGACTATCCTCCCTGCCCCTGTCTTCCACCCCAAGACAAGCCTCTTATCTTGTCCCTCTTCTGAGTCTCCACAATTTATTTATCCTGCCTGCTCGTTGCATGGCCCAGGCTATACTCCTCGATCCCATGAAGACGCAGATTCTCAGTTTGTAAAATAAAGGTCATATCAGTTACTTTTGACAGGGGTGGAAGAAAGAATGAAGTTTCTAATACACTCGGCAATGAGGGAAAGAAGATTTCTTTGACCTCCTCAACAACGGAGGTGATCACGTCTGTGTCTATAAGCCAAAAAGCTGTCTGTAAATGTGTGTTGTCATGATTGGGAAATGCACAGAACTCTGGTCAGAAGTAAACCAGGCATGTCTGGCCAATTAGGGAGGCTTGGGAGACAGCAGATCCACTCAGAGGGTCCTGAGAACTCTGTATCTCGGACTCAGGGTTCCTGCGCACCCTCCCATGCCTCGATCGGGGTGGAGAGACCCAGCCCAGACTCTGTGTTTGTTTTCAGGGCCCTTCCCCTGCTCAGAGCTTGGTAGAGAGCCAGAGACTATCAGAGGCCCTCTGTAGGGTCATTTTCTTTCTGAAATGTTCAATGAACATCCTATGTCATCAATGACTTCCACTCTCCTTGTCTAGGAACTACATTTTACGTCGCCTGAGAGCTTAACCCAAGACTCCTTTTCCTCTTGGTGCCGCTGAGAGAGAACAGTCTCCAATAAGGGGTGGCCGGCTGTGCCGCTGGCCAACTGTGCCCATGACAAAGTCATTTCACCTCATGAAGGGTCATCTGGAAAAGGGATAATGCCCCTGACCTTGAACAACACAGGTTTGAACTGCGTGGGTTCACGTACACGTGGATTTTTTTTCCCGATAAATACAGTACAGTACTGTAAATGTATTTTCTATTCCTTGTGATTTTATTTATTTATTCATTAAAAGTGATCTCTGCACCCAACATGGAGCTCGAACTCACAGCCCCGAGATTAAGAGTCGCTTGCTCTACTGACTGAGCCAGCCAGGCATCCCTTTTATGATTTTCTTAATAATGTTTTGTTTTCTCTAGCTTGCTTTACTGAAGAACGAACACAGCCTCTAATACATACAACACACAAGGCGAGTGTTAATCGACTGGTTATGTGATCCGTAAGGCTTCCAGTCACTAGGAGGCTATATGAAGTTAAGTTTTCTGGGAGTCCGAAGTGACATGTGGATTTCCGACTTGTGCGGGGTGCGGGTGGGGTTGGCGCCCCTCCCCCCTACGCTGTTCAGGGCCTACTGTATACAACCTCACAGAATTGTCAAAGTGTTACCCAAATAAAAGCCAGTCCCCCCCCTTCCCCTGCCTGGTTTACATAAACAAAATGGATTTTTAAAGCCTTACATAACATTTGTATCAAAAAGAAAAACAAGAACAAAATAGAAAATACCTGAGAGAGTCTGAAAGTGAAAATGACAAATCCAAACACATGGGATTTAGCCACATATTCCTAAAATCATGATTTTAAGTGATCATATTAATTAAAGAGTTAGAATAAACAAAATGAATCAAGTACCCATGCAAGAAGGTAGAAATACAACAAAATATAGCTTAGAAAAGCAGAAGGATGTAATGAATAAAGGTAAAAGCCTAAAATGATGGTATTTTACAACGAAAAATATAGAATTATATTTGTTTGAAAGCAAATAGGTAAGCTGTTGGTTCAACAAGATAACAAGAAGAAAGTACAAATATACCAAGTATGGAATCAAGGCAAATAGCTCCAGACACAGAGGAAAGGAAAGTTATATTAAAAGAAGACTTTGTTGAGTTTTATCAAGTATGTCAGAAAATCTGGACCAAGGAGTTAATTTGGAGGACAGTATAATTTCTTAAAATGGGCTTTAGACAAGTTATGAAATTTAAATAGACCAACTATCAGAGGAGAAATCAGAAAGAAGACCGAAGTCCTACTGTCCAAAATAGCAAGTCCACAGGGGAACCCTTAGGGCTATCGAATCCTGATGTGCTGTTCCAGGGCATAGAAAATGAAGGGAGGCTTGCTTCAAATTTTTTGTATGAGCCAGCACAGTAGTGATACCTATTAAATATATCCCAAAGAAAACTATGTCATTCTCACTTAAGATTGTCAAAGTCAAAAATCCTAAATAAAATATAGTATGGCATTAGCATCCTCATTAGTATGAGGAGAGACCCTTAGTCCTAGGGTAAGTCCATTCCCAGAGATGCGGCGATCAGCCCCAGCGAGAAGGGAAACACTCTGGCAGTAAGACAAACATGCTGAGGGCTGGAATGCTCACTCCGTTATTTTGAAGGAACCAGTCCTGGTTTGGGAGGGTTCATTTCCAGGGTTGGCTTGGAGACCCAAGTTTGTGGGGGTCAGCTTCATCTTATGATTTTTTTTTTTTTAGTTTGACAGAGAGAGAGTCAACTGTGGCATCCGAAGACTTGTCCAAAGACATTGCTGCTTCTAGGAGCCTATGGTCAACCAGGTAGCATTTCAGCCTAGCAGAAGGAAAAGCGGGTAGGAAACATGGACCAGACATATTGAAGACTGCTAGAGGTAGGTTACATAACTAGGAAGAGATGCTCAGGGCTCGAACAAGGATGTGTACAACTCTAGGGAACACACCCTTCCCAGAGGCAGGAGGATGTGCAAGGACTGGGAGGCAGTCACACTAAATTCTCAGTGGAAGGAACTTTGGTCTAGACACACAGGCAATGACTCAGCCCTGCAGGAGATTAGGATCTCATTGGAGAGAGACAAGGTAGATGTGGGGCTCTCTGCACCCCCAGTCTGTGGCAGGAGGTGGGTAGACCAGATTGTAGGAGACAGCCCTTGTCCCTGGGAGGGTGGGACGTCAGAGATCTGGTGAACAGATGAAACAGATGTGAACAGATTTATTTGTCCAGGGCCTGGGTGAATTTTGAGAAGAAAACCCAAGCTGGGCGCGTGATGGTCTGTGTACCTGTCAGGGCAGCCCACCAGCCGGCCAGCCAGCTGTTCTCTCCAGGCTCCTTCTTCTTACTCTCTCCTTTTCTTATTTGCCAGTCTGTTATTTATTTGAATGCAACTATAGGACCATGAAGCTACCATATGAATAAGCAAGCCTGTGTGATGTCTTAGTCTGTCCTCCTGTCAGAAGAGGAAGGGAGCCCTCCAGGATCTCTTTCATAAGGACATCAAGCCTGTTCATGGGGGCTCGCACTCTCATGACCTCCTCACATCCCAGGGGGCCCGCCTCCTAATAACGTCACTGAGAATAGGATTCAACATGTGAATCTCGGGAGGACACAAGCATTCCATCTATAGCACCTGGTATTTTCCAGGCTATGTTAGAAGGAGCAAACCCTGTAGAAATCATTTGGATATCACTGAAATCCCATTGAGAGCCCAGAGTGAAAACTGAGCCAGACTGTGAGCGCAGAATGAGAGTGACCTGCCGCTGGAAATGAGGGCCAGGAAATGAGGAAGCACATCTTCCCATCCCACATCCTACAAAACCAGCACCAACAAGGAACCCAAGAGAGGCAGATTTCTACAAGGAAATAGATTGTTAACGAACTATGGTTAACCAACTCTTCCGGTTGTTTGACGAGTACTAAATCCATGATCCGGAATCCGGCTCACTATTTGCTTCTACAACGGGCATTCTACTTACTCCCCTTCCCCTTAATCCTCATGTAACATGGTGGAAAATTACATTTATCAGGTAATCCCCATAAAGATGGTTTGAGAAAGAAGCAGTGAGAGTGTCTTAGCCCAAGCTGCTGTAACAAAATATCACAGACATTGATTTTTTGGTCACAATTCCAGAGCTGTAAGTCTGAGTTCAAAGTGTTAGCAGATCTGGTTGCTGGTGAAAGGGCTAGCTTGGTGGTCGGTAGGCGGCTGCCGTCTTGCTGTATGACGGAGAGAGAGCTCTGACCCCTTTCTCTTCATATAAGCATACTACTCCCATCTTGGGTGCCCCTGCCTCCTGACCTCATCTAAACCTAACTGCCTCCCAAAGACCCTACTTCCTAATAGCAACACACTGGCAGATGAGGCTTCAAAACCTGCATCTGGGGACACACCAACACGCAGTCTCTAACATAGTGAGAAAAGAACCACACTTCTCAGGGGCTCAGAAAACTTCTGGAAGCTGCCTTTTCGGGAGTGAGGGAGAAGGAGGAAGCCTGGGCTGGCTCAGCTGCTGTCTGTGTCCTCGAGTGTGGTGTGGGGTGGGTGTGGGGGCTGAAGTCCCATGGAGGTTTCCAGTAAGGAGACAGAGCCAAGAGTAACCCGGTGGTGAGAGAGGACAAGATTGTAGCCTGTTCTCTCACAGGAACCACAGAGGGGATGGGGAGTGGCGTCCATACTATAGTCTGAGAAACTGAGAATCGCCATGTAGAATATGGCAGCCGTCTGCCCTTCAAAGAAAGATACACTAACGATCTACTTTTTTTTTTCCTGGTTGAAGTTTCTAGAGGCAGGTCCACTACCCTTCCTTCCAAGGACACTTGAAAAGATGTAATTTCTGTTTCAGGATACAGAGTTTAATATATTAGATCCACTGTAATAAATTTATAATATATTAGTAATATATTACTAATTATATTACTATTACTATATACTATTACTATTTTATTAGTAATATATCACTAATATATTATCAATTTAATATTAATATATTATCAACATATATTATCATCTAATATACTGAATATTAACTATATTACTATATTAATAACCTATCTAATATTAAATTTATATATATAATTAATATGATAGACTATATTTTTAGGTCTTGTCTATCCTCTTTTACCTCCTGTGGCCTTAGTCCGGCAAAGACCACCAATTATTTCTAACTATTTATTCTTTTTATATCTCCTACAGTGTTTGCTATGAATAATGAAGTTATGATATTTGGTGCATAGATGCTCCTATTTTTTCCTCTTTGTGAATTGCAACTCTCATGATTATAAAAAAAATCTTTTGAGCAATGCTTTCTGCCCTGAAATCAGTAAGTTCGTGATCCCTGACTTCTTTATGTTTGTGTGGTCCTGGCCTTCGCTTGACTGCGGTCGTGTGTCTGTGTTTGATCACTGGAAAGGTTTGGTTCTCGTCCTGGGGTCTGTGATCATAAGGACGATGTTACCTGATGTCCTCAATCGTCCGTTTCTTTAGTGTCAGTTATCCAACTCCCTCTCATATTTCTTTCTTTTCTCCCTTTCCCTAATCCCCAGACTTTAGCTGATTATATTTCTTCTTATATGATCCTTTGTGGGAAGATGTGTATTTTGAGCCCTGTTATTTGATTTGTTAGCTCGAAATATTTTTACGCCTCCTTATGGAGGTGAAAAATCATATTTACACGAAATCCCATTTCCCGTTTGCTCCCGCTTTTTGTTGCATCGTTTTTAAGTCGTGGGGCTTCATCCCACGCACGTTCTCTCCGCGGGGTTCTCCGAGCCCCCATCCGCGGGCGACTGGCAGCAGGTGTCCCGCACCTGCCGCCCTCGGTGACCTACTCTCCGCTCTGTGCTTAGACATGTACGGCTCTGAGTGAACGCGAACAGAGGCTTGAAGGGGTTCTGGGCCCTCTCCTATCAGAAAGCAGAGGACTCCCCAGGACGCTGTGTGCAGCCTGTGGACCGTTTCTCCTCCTCACCATCGGGCGTCACTGCCGGGCTCTCCCCAGGCTGAAATTTCACAAACTCGGACCGCTGCGACCCCTTACGGCGGGAGAGAAGGAAGCCGGCGGAGGGGAGGTGCACTTCGGTCCTCCCGCCGGCAGGGGGCGCGCGGCGGAGCGGCCCGCGGCGCAGGCGCAGGCGTGCCTCTCTCCCGGCCGCACGCGCTCCCTGACCCCGCGCCGCTGCGCGCCCTGCGGACTCGGCGTAGGGGTTGGCGCCGGTTCGGGTCTTGCGGTCGCGGGCTTACGCCGAGTGCGCCCAGCCCGCCCTGTCCGCGGCGCCTCGCCCCGGTGCGCCGCCGCGGCCCATGGGGAGAGTCGGCCGGGCGGGCCGGGTAAGTGGCTCCCCCGGCGGCGTCCGGACGGGCGGCCTGGCGGGGAGCCGGGGCGGGAGCGCCTCCCCGGGCGGCGCTGGATGCGAGGCCGCGGCTTTAGGCCGCGCAGTGAGGGGGCCGAGAGGTCCCGGGCCGGATGCCCGGGAGCCGCCGAGCCCTTGGCCTCCGGAAGGCGGGCCCGCGGCCCCGGCGGCGGGCGACCCGCCGTGTTTCCCCTCGCGCTCGCCGCCGCCTCCCTTTATGTGCGTCGGGTCACCGGGCCCTGGAGCTCTCCCGGTCCTCCTGTTCTTCCCTTTCCTGTCCGGGCGTTTCCTCGCTCCGACCCGAGCACGCTGCCCTGCTGCTTTCTTCCTTTCCCCTCTCCGTCGGTCCTGTTCTGAGAAAGTTGCCCGGGGCCTCGACCCTGGGCGCCGGGCTTGTGTCACCTGTGGCCCAGCACGCTTGTGCCCGCCCCTAGCGCCCGGGGAGCGGAGAGCAGGGAAGCGGCGGGCCGGGGGACTCCGGCTGCTGACGTCTCTCTGAGACGCGGGTTCGCCTGGACGGGCGATGGGAGGCGGAGCTCCGGCGGCCTCGGCCCCTGACCTTGTGAAGGCGGTGTGGTAGCCCCGACGCTCCGGCCGCAGGCTTGGTCCTGGGACATTTGCCCTGGCCCGGACCTTGTGCGCTGAGCAGCAGACGCGGGATGAGGAAGACTGGGTTCCTACTCTCCGGGGGTTTGGGCTCTGGGGAAACAGGCGTTGAGTAAGAACCCGTGCCCGGCTTGATCCGAGGCTTCCCGGAGCGGGTAATGCTTACCGCGGAGTCTGGGAGGTGCGCACGAGCGGGGAAAGGCTCGCTGCGGAGGACAGAAGTGTAAAGGTAGCCGGGGAGGAGCACCGTAGCGCATTCTGGAAACTGCAGGTAGGGTGCTTTCGAGGAGCGGCTAGTCGGGTGGGCTCGAGAGAAGTCAGTCAAGGGCAGACGCTGAAGGCCCTTATTGCTGGAGCCAGGCCTCCGGGTGGAAAGTCGCGTGTCCTAGAGAAGGGCCGGTGAGCACTGTGTCTCCTGGCGACAGGTGGAGTTTTTAAAGGATGCACCTCAGTTTCCGCACATTTAGGGGATACAGGTCACCGCCATTTTCACCGTAACAGAGATATTTGAGGAATGGGGGGTAGTGCATTAGGAACTTAAGCAGAAGGTGCGTTTTAGAATTTTCTTAAGAGACGTGCGGCCTGCGGTACAGCTTTGAGCGAGTAGGTTGTGAGACAGGAGTATGACAGGGTGTGATGGACTGTTATCAGCGGAAAGCTGTGCGACGGGGGAGTTCTGTGATAACTAAAGATCGCCTTTATGGAAAACAAGAACTGGGGCGGGGGGTTGTTGGTGTATTCCCAGCCGTGAACGTGCAGAATGCATTTCTTTTTTCCCCGGTTTGTTTTAAGTTATCTTCAGGTAACATCCAGGGCTAGTAATCCCCTAAGGCCGACATAACAGTGGATGGTGGAGGACGGACTGTTACACACCCACATTCCAGGCGACTCTCTTGGACTTTGTTGCCAGACTCTCCAGCCTAAGAAGGGATGTAACCAGGGTGTCAGAGGTGGACATACAGGGGGAAAATGTTTTTATTCTTTAAAAAGCCGTTGGAAGTTTTACAACTGGGCAGATTTCTTTCATTGCTTATTACCTATATTTTTTGTGAACATCAACATGCACTGCCCCGTAGTCCCTTCCTTTTCCTTTCTGTCTGTACATACTTTCCCATGTTCTTTAGGCTTCATTTTTTTTTTAAAGATTTTATTTATTTATTTGACAGGCAGAGATCACAAGTAGGCAGAGAGGCAGGCAGAGAGAGGAAGGGAAGCAGGCTCCCCGCCGTGTAGAGAGCCCGATGCGGGGCTCGATCCCAGAACCCTGGGATCATGACCTGAGCCAAAGGCAGCGGCTCAACCCACTGAGCCACCCAGGCGCCCCTTTAGGCTTCATTTTTGCTGTATGTTACATGAGTATCTATTTAATGGTTTTTTTAAAAGGTCTCTTACCATGCTGCTGCTTTAGGTGCTCAGAACTCGGACTTCGACTCCGTGGTATGGTGGTGGTGGTTTTTCTCCCATTATGACGGTATGCAACTTAAAATTCAGCACACTTATGTCAATAAGTGTGTGAAATAAGTTGTGTCCTTAAAAGGTCGATCTGAAGATCTTATTGTTTGATAATGTCAGTTAAGTAGGTGCACTTGATAACATTTAGAAAATATTTACAAAGTGCTTACAGTGTTCAAAGCATGGTGTTCAGCTGGAGATACAAAGATGAAGACAAAAACAGCCCTTTTAAGGGGCTTGAGAAAGGGAAGAAACAGGCATGTCACCTAGCAGGCAGCGTAACCTATGGGAGTTGCTCCGAGTGTGTTCAGGGGAAACACGCTGAAGACGAAGAGTTTATGTGGGGGTGGCAGTCACCGAAGGCTTCAGCGATCACGTGAGAGGTGAGCTAGGTGGGCTGCTTCTGAGAGGACTCGTTCCATGTTTTTTCTCCTAGTTGCATGTTTAAAAAAATACTTTGCCAGCTTAGGTAGAATTTTATCAAGTCATCGTTCTTCTGGCAGAACTGTGTTTACTGTGTTTCTTCTTAAGGAAAAAAAAAAAAACGGCGTGTCAAGAAAGACGCGTTGATCAAAGCCTGGTGTTACCATACAAAAGTAACAGGTATTTTAAAGTTGTAAAAGTCTCGGGTCCGTGTTTGTATTTGACCCTGGCTTGAAGTGTATCCAAATGTTAGCGCTGGGTTTTATTACCTGGCACTAGAGTTCATGAAGTAAATGTGTTCTGCCCTCTAACGTCTCAGCAGTCATTAGGTTAAGTTCACGTGCGGGGCAGTCTCGTCGGTGCTTGTTACATTTCCCTGACTGCAGTGGGAAGAGTGAACGAATCAACTGCTGTATTAGACGTGCTCCAAACAGCTGAAATCACGATGTGCAACCTTTTAAGGAAATCACATTATGTAAAAGAATAGTCCGGAATCAGTGGGAATGGGATGCAGGGTACTGCCCACCCCTGGGCTGGAGAAATCACTTGAATGGGATGGGGAGGGGGTGGGCATCAGGAAGCAGATTTTGACTCTTTCGGCAGATTCAGCGGTGCTGTAGCATTACAGTAATGAAAAGCAGTCCGTGCCTGTGTGGATGGATAATGAGTGTGTCATTGCTCAGATCAGTCCAGGTCTGTGGATTTGAAGTTCTGCTCCAGCGAGAAAAGTGAAGAAAGCTCTTCCTCATTTACTGTGATTAACAGATCTGATCTGTAAGCTCTGTGTTAGCAGAAAAGCGGCAGATGCTGGGAGATGACATCAGTTTCTAATACTTGAAGTGTGTTTTTGAAAGTTTTGAGGACAGAAACGGAGGTTTAGATGAACATAAGATTCTGCTGCATAGTGATTTTCGAAGCTTGGGGAGGGAGGCAGATCAGACGGGGTTGTCAGCAGAGCACCTTTGATTTGGAAGTGGAGTCGCTGGAAGTGTGGCCCTGTGGGACCTCATTAATTCAGCCGTGAAATCTTGGCTAAATACTGGATTCTTGGGTGGAAGAACTCTGGTGGAGGAACAGATCCTCTGGACCGTTTGACTTTCTTTTCGCCCCCAAATGTGGGGAAATAATTCCATGAAAGTTTACGCTTCCTGGTAAGGAGATGTGCTGGTGTCCGTCAGCAGCCTGTCACCTCATGCCCTCTCCTCCGCTGCGGCTTCTCCCTCCTGTTCACCTAGTCTTTCGTTTGTGTGTGGTAAGTGTATGACACACACCACTTGGGATTCGAACCGTTGTAAGTGTGCGGGACTGTGGCAGTAGGTACGTACACACTGTACAGCCAGTAGCACCGTCTGTCTCCAGACCTTTTGCCTGTCTCTAGCTTTCTAGTGGGACCTCGGGCCTTGTGTCACTTCACTGCTGATTCACGCGGCTGCACAGACTTGACTTAATTACTAGTGTCTCAGCAAATGTTTGTTTATTGAATTCCTACCCTGTGCCAGAAATCGGAGATGCAGAAATGGATAAGCTAATCTTTTCCCTTCATAGTTCAGTGGGTATTTGGTTAACCTATTTCCGTTGGCACAAACATATTTGTAAATACCGTTTTTGATGAGGTTCTGAAGTTTTTTATGAAGAAGTGCAGGAAGAAGTAGAGTTTGGGTTGCAAACCAAGTTTGGTAATTTATCTTTGTTTGAAATTTCCCTGAAAGCTTCGTCGTTTATATTTGTTTCCCAGGATGTGTTTGTCTTCCCTCGCCTTTATGAAAATAAAGAGAAAACAAATGAACCCACAGTTTAACTAGGCTTTGGTTTAGTGACTATTTGGATGAAGAGAGCCCAGACCGGTAGAGAGGTTGGATGAAAGGTGCATGTCGCTCTTGAAGTAGTTGGAGAACCACAGGAGCAAGCTGGACATTCAGCGTTGTTTTTCTTTGCTTTGCTCAGAGTTCTTCAGATGAAATGTAAGTGTAAGGATATTAATTTAGATAAGAGCGATTCGTTCCGAATACCGTGTGGGCTCTGCGGAAGGTGCAAGAAAGCCTCTGAAGTTCTCTGGTGCAGTGCGCTTCTGCGCGCTCGTGTTGGCCAGAAGTTCCTGGAAGGATGGCTCGGAAGGGGTTTGCAACTAGAGCCCTACCTGTGCAGTGGCCCGCCTCCCTTTTCAGCTCTGTGTGGGTCAGACGTGTCGTGGTCTGGGGAGGGAGCAGCGGACTGAGCAGACTGGATCCGGGTGTTCGTGGGCTGTACCAGAGTGTGGATTAGAACGGGTTCTGAAGTGGCCGCCAGGGGCTTCCCTTGCTGTTTCTCTGTCGCCTCAGTGACTTCGGCTTACCCAGGCTCCTGAGTAAAACGCTCACTCTGTCTGGCACTGCAGGCAGCGGGCATTTATTTCCCTGTTAGAGACGCTGTCTAGGAAATTCTTTGTTCGTGCCGTCAGCCGAGCGGGTAGTTGTCACGGAGGCCTGCTGAGGACAACGCGCAAGCTCGCCGCGGATTGCGGGTGACTCGTTAGAGCAGCAGCGGCCGCCAGCGCCCTGGGCTCTCCTTTATCCCCGTTTCTGGACTGCCTGGGGGGCCTTTCATCAGACCTCAAACCTGAGAGCTTGCAGGTAGTCTGAGGGTGGAATATTAAGGGAGAGAAGAAACCGAAAAGCGGCAGCCGTAGCCTGGGCCCTGACTTCCAGGTCAAGAGCTGCTCTGCTCAGACCCAGACCGGCCCCTCGCGGGGGTGGCGGGGGCTCATGTTGGTCGCCGCCCCACACAGAGTGGGACCAGGTTTGGCCCGGATGTTGCGGTGGCAGGGTCCTGGAGGACGGAGAAGTGTAACGTGCCGGAGAGAAGTTTTTGCCCTGAGTCAGACACAACTGGGGAGGATGAAATACTTGCCTTCTCGTCTGTATTACCCGCTCTTTCTGCGAGACGGACACAGGCGAAACAGGATTTGTTTTAACGCAGTTTCTATGGCAAAATGCTGTCTGGACCTGGGAACTGACAAGAGTTTTTGGAATGTGTCCATAAATCAGAAAGTACCCATGCTGAAAATTGTGCAATTTCGGGATTTCCGTGAAGTTTTTTTTCTCTTTCCATCTGTGAGAAAGAGATTGATTTTTTTTTCTTTTTTTTAAATTTTGGGAAGTGGTCTCTGTTGTGGTTTCACGCAGAACATTGAGTTTTTTAAAAAGGTGACAGTAAGGATTCAGGTTGTGCTGTTCCCATGACTCGGGTTGAAATGGGTCTTCCCACCGTGACCTTGGGCAGATTTATCGCGCGGAGTCCCAGTTCTGTAGGAGGCTGGGCTTTGATGCTGCCATCTAGTAGGCTTCTCCAGTAAGGCTGCCTGAGTGGGAACTCGGGCTTTTTCTGTTGTTGTCAGCGAGGATATTATGTATTGATCACTTACTGTAGATTATTGATTATCCTAGTAATCAGTGTTCTCAGAGATTATAAACTTCAACTTGGTGGAATACGAGGAAGTCAGGCTGTTCATGATCTGCTCTCTGCTCTCCTCAGTAATCATTCGGGATTTATGAAAATACAGCATCCGTGATGTCACATCATGTCATTTCTGTTTTTCTTTAAATTTCTAGGCATATGTTTAGGTTTCTTCTTTATAAAACACAGCTAATAGTGCTAAGTCAACCTGGTAGTGCACTGTTGTACATTTTCTCCTTTTTGTTGAGACAAAAAATAACTTTTAAAAATTGGATACATATGGGGCGCCTGGGTGGCTCAGTGGGTTAAAGCCTCTGCCTTCGGCTCAGGTCATGATCCCAGGGTCCTGGGATCGAGCCCCGCATCGGGCTCTCTGCTCAGCGGGAAGCCTGCTTCCCTTCCTCTCTCTCTGCCTGCCTCTCTGCCTACTGTGATCTCTCTCTGTCAAATAAATAAATAAAATCTTTAAAAAAAAATTGGATACATATAATTGACAACATGTAATTATTAATAATCGCTATATGCAATAGTGCAGCATGATTTCACTCGTGAGTTACTTGATCCTGCAAGTTTATTTGTAAACTAACACGCGGATCCGGCAGTAGAAGGGGCAGTGGTTGGCAGCATCGACGTCTTGGCTCCTGTTGCTGAAGCGCTGAAGCTTCCTGGACAAGGTGTTCTCGCCCGGTACCCTTCACCTTTAAAATTCCATGATACTGAGTTATTTTAACTTGGAAAGATGTGACATCTTTCCTGTATTTTGCATTCTTTAAACCTCATCTCCCTTGCCTTTCAGCATTAAACTGGAAAGATGTCCCTGTACGATGACCTGGGAGTGGAGACCAGTGATTCAAAAACGGAAGGCTGGTCCAAAAACTTCAAACTTCTGCAGTCCCAGCTTCAGGTCAAGAAGGCAGCGCTGACGCAGGCCAAGGTAAGATGCCCCCCCACCGTGGGAGCAAGATCTACAAAGCACGCTCCTCCTCAGGAGCACGGGTACTTCGGTTTCTCCTCTGCCTGTGTTTCAAATGCGGAGGGCAAACGTGTCTGCGGGGAGAGGCCCTGGGCGCGGAGAAGTACGGAGTTTAAGGGATTGTGCTTCTCCAGTCCTGGGAATAGAACCGTTTCAGGGAATCAGAATGAAGGAAAAAGCAGGACTGTTTCCAGCAATGACACTGGTTTTTAGGCTTCAGTCCGTATGTCTGAGGTTGGCCGAAAATGTGGTTGAAATGTTGCTTCATTAGCTGTGTTCCTGGGTCCGGGCCTAGGAGTCTGCTGTTGGTGTAGGTGGCGTGAAGGTGGCACATGGAGGAGTGAGGCTGTGCAGGAATTCATAGTCTGTTTGCCTTAGTGCCGGCTCAGACTGGTCTGGATGTGTCGGGCATATGTACACTGGGAGGAATTGGCTTGTTCCTGTTGTATACGTGGTGGGCACTGGTGACAGCTTTGAAACTGAATGACATACAAGGCGTTCCGAACACAGTTATCCACTGAGTACTACACTCGTAGGAACGAGAATGGTATCTGATTTGCTTGTTTCTTAAGGCCCTTGTTTTAGAGCGTATAACCCCAGTGGAGGCTCTATGCCCCTGAAGGGGGTGAATATTGTCCTAATGGGGTGAACACTGCTCTTTCTATGTGTGGAGCACAGACACACATCAGGTACGTGAACAGATACATAGTACATCTGTGGTGAGGTTTTATGGGCAGGGAAGAAGGTATTAAAAAGCTTCTTGAGGGCACCTGGGTGGCTCAGTTGGTTAAGCGACTGCCTTCAGCTCAGGTCATGATCCTGGAGTCCCGGGATCGAGTCCCACATCAGGCTCCCAGCTCCACAGGGAGTCTGCTTCTCCCTCTGACCTTCTCCTCGCTCATGCTTTCTCTCACTGTCTCCCTCTCTCTCTCTCAAATAAATAAATATTAAAAAAAAAAAAAGTTTCTTGAGGGGAAAGCAATAATGAAACAAGAAGTTAAGAAAACCTGCCTTAGAGATCTATTGAAATATTTACTGATAAAATGTTTGAATTTGGGGCTTCTGGGTGGCTCAGTTGGTTTAGCGACTGCCTTTATCTCAGGAGGATTGAGTCCCGCCTCCGGCTCCCTGCTCAGCAGGCAGTCTGCTTCTCCTGCTGACCCTCTCCCCTCTCATTCTCTCACTCTCTCAAGTAAAGAAATAAAATCTTAAAAAAAAAAAAAAAAAAAAGTTTCAATTTAGGGGACTTGCTTTAAATTAATCCACTATGGGGCCGGGAAGGTGAGGAGTCACCCAGAATGCAGTAGCTGGTGTCGCTGGGTCAGAGAGATTTAAGGATTCATGAGCCTTTTCTCTTTACATTTTGTGTTTGGAATTTTACATCATAAACGTTTTCTTAAGGTTCTGGAATTATTTTTCTTTTCCTTTACCACCTCCTCAGTCGGTGCTCGTATTGAAGTGCTCTTGTGAGTGCTTAGCGCTATGGAAGGTTTTTAGGATCAGGATACCCACAGGTAAAGCAACAGTGTCTGAAAATTTTAGTTTGTTTTGTCAGCTCTCGTGATGAGGGTTTTTGTCTTTTTCATCTTCATCATGACGAGATGCACTTTTTTTTATGTCAGTATTTTTAAAGAGACAGAATTTTGTTGTTTTAAACTTTCACCCTATGTGAAGGGAAGATTAGCAAAGGAAGTCTTATTTTTCCCTTTAATTTTTTTAAATTGGTAAGTTTTTTAAATCTTTCTGAATTTCATGTAATTTTTACTCTGCACACGAGATCTAGGAATAAGGTTTTATACCGTTTCATGTATCATTCTTCAAGGCCTGATACTCCCTTTTGTGAGATGGCACTGGATGTAAGGAGCAGTGTCACACTTAAGGACGTAAATTCAGTTAGACTGAGTGGATGTAACTAGTGAACAGTCTTAGGTCAATGGGGAATAACAAAGCAGAAGAGAAGTCAGACTGTACTGGGTGTACACAGATTAAAAACCGGGCTAATTCTTTAACTACCAGTGTAAATATTGTCAGCTTCAGAGATCACTTGCAGCCAAATTTTAAAAATCTAACCAGTTTGTTTTCTCCTGCCCAGTGTAACTTCAGGATCACTTCTTTCTCCAGTCAGAGCATGTTTACACCCTGTAGGTTAAAAACTAGCTTATATAAAATACAGTTCAGAAAATAGATCCTTTCAAGAAATGTACTAAAAAATTTAATGAAATTTATTCATCACATACCGATTTTTGTGTGCTATTACTTCACTCACGTGAAAAAGTGTGAGATGCTGAGAAGCAGGAGTCTAGACTCGGACATCCTATGTAGCATCTGCCTCAGTTTAATTTGCGCCTGCCAGGTTTTCCCTTCTCCAGTAGAGTGACGTTAGCTACGAGGTTGTCTCTTGAGCTTTCAGATGGGTTTTGAAAAGATAGGTCAGAATAAAAACTGGCCTGTGAAATCATTTCTGCTAACTTTCTTACATCTTTTTGAGATTGCTGTGTGAAGTTAGTATTTTTTTTGTTCTTGAAGGGAAGTTAAGGTACGTTGCATTGATTCTCATAGCTTTAATTGACTAATAAATTACTCAGTACTAGGTTGGCTTAACCAAACCTGTAAAGATGTTTGGTGGAGAAAATTTTACATAAAACCGAAAGATGGAGCTGTGCTCTCATCTGTGGGATGATAGAAGAGTACATGGTTCTGATCATCTCCCTCATTGTCCTCTCAACTATGGTATTTCATTGGTGGATTTTGTGTTTAATGATTGGATTAAGCTTGTTTCCTTAACATTATAAGCACTGGTAAATTCAAGAGGGATGGTGGTTTAGTTTGAGCCTTTTGTAGTAATAACAGTGAAAACCTATAACCCTTTAAATTGCACAGGGGGGTCGAAGCTTCGTAAGCACAAGACCAGATGGTCACTGCCCTTGCCCATCTGAGGTTCGCGCTGCTTCCGGACAGCCCGACCCCACGGGCTGCAGCGCTGGGGCCAAACGGAGCCCAGCACCGCACCTGGGAGGCACTCGGTTTTCCGGAATTATAGGGCGTAGAGAAGTAAGTGAAACTAGACCACCAGGAAGTTATCAGACTGGTCTAGAACATGCGGCATTTTACAGGGGCCGGAAAAAGAGGAGACAGAGGCTCTGCGCTGGGAAAGGAATCTTTTCTAAATTGAGAGATTTAACAATCAAATGAGTTGTGGAACTTTGGTGTGATTTTGGTTCAAAATAAAATCAGCTATTTAAGTGTCATTTTAGGGGACAGTTTAGAAA
Organism: Lontra canadensis; assembly: GCF_010015895.1. Lineage (NCBI taxonomy): Eukaryota > Metazoa > Chordata > Mammalia > Carnivora > Mustelidae > Lontra > Lontra canadensis. Next base: position 5,540,661 of record NW_022631070.1, on the reverse strand, counting down.
ACCTGAGTGTAAATTGGATGGGAAATGGTACAGGGGATTATTGATTTTACTAGGTGTGGTGGTAGTACTGTGCTTACATAAAAGAAAGTCTGTAGTTTGGGGAGGTTAAGGGAAAGTGTTGTGAGTCTCCAACTTCCTTTCAGATGGTTTAGTGCAAGATACCGTGTACGGTGAAGAAAATGTGGAAACGTGGGAACAGTGGCTGCTGGGACATGAAGGAGGATTGTTCTCTTTTTAAAGTTTTTTCTGTGGGTTCGTAATAAAAGAGGTAGGAGTTTAGATTCAACTGGGAAGGGAAAACTCCTAATCCGAAAGTATCTTTTGCTGAGGATGTACAGACACACCTGTTCGTGGTGAAAGACACCCACCACTCCGAGTGTGTTGTGCCGTTACAGACTTGCCCTCCTGTGCTCAGAGGGAAAATCAGCATTAGAGCTTTTCTCGTATATTATATATATGCAAATTTAAATAAAAGAAACCAAGCTTACTGTAAACCTTTTATAAAAATAGAGGAAATTTGTGTTGTTAAAAAAACGCTACAGTAATTGGTATGTGGTAATGGTAATAACTGAATTAAAAGGCTGTTGTTTTAAGATTGCTTTTCTCATATCTGGAGAAGGCTTGTTACAGAGACCACGAAGCTTTATTACAAACAGTATGAGTTTTAGTTTGAAGGTTCAGTGTCCTTTTGTTTTCCATGATTTTAGAGCCAGAGAACGAAACAGAGTACAGTACTCGCCCCAGTTATCGACCTAAAGCGAGGTGGCTCTTCAGACGACCGGCAGATCGTGGATACCCCCCCACACGTCGCAGCTGGCCTGAAGGTGAGCCCTAACCCCCCCCCCCCACCCTCCAGTGGGCTCTCCTGTTTCACCTGCGTGTCCTCAGAGCACGGTCCCCCTCAGTGGGTCTTTGTAGGCTAGCCAGTGTCCTTTCCAACTGAATTTTAAAAATTAGTATTGAATGTAAAATAGTGCATCATAGAAAAATCAGAAACTGGAGAGATGCAGAAAGGAAAACAGTAGGACTTCACTCCTACCCTCTAGAAGTTAAAACGTTTATGTTTTGGAATAGCTTTCCATTCTCTGCCTCCTCTATCTACTGTTCTCTGACTTGATTTTCTCACTCTATTTATGGTGACCGTCTGTGTTAAAAAGTACAGGACTGTATGATCATTTTAATGGATTCAGTGTACTTCCTCAGATGGGTATACTATAATTTATTTAGTTCACTTAAAGCTGGATATATGGGTTGTTTCTAATTTCTGCTATCAAAAAGGAATGTTAGTGCTTATCGTCTTATCATGGATGAAAATAGAGAAAAGGTTGAAATTCTGTCAACCGAACCTTGATTACCTTCAGCGATTTTACATCATCTTGAAAACAAAGAAACAGACATCATCAGCTCTGTAAACGGGTTAGTGAGGATGGGGAGGATCTGGACAAAGATATCAGAGAACATAGTTCAGATGACACAGAATGGGGGGTAAGTGAATTCAGCGTAGACTGTGGTTAAAATCACGCCCACCGTCAGGGAACTTCCATCCTTCCGCAGGTGGCAGTCAAGCAGTGTGACTGCAGGAGTGTGATGAGACTGTGCGCACAAATGGCTTAATGAAAAATGACCAAAAGGTTAATAAATAGGATATGCTATTATTGCTCTTTCTAGCAAGATCCTCTTCTCACCCCGTACCCCCACACCCATTAGAAAGAACGCAAATGAATCTGAGACACAGTCCCAATTGCATGACCCCTCCTTCCTGTATTTAGTTTTAGTCCAGACTGTTCTGGGTTTGAATCTGCTCCCCTCATTTGCCTTTATCCTGAGCCTTCTGGGCCAGAAGAATGGGTGTTGGTCCTGCAGGCTGATCGTCTGTCGAGGAGGAAAGGGATCCCTCAGTGGAGATGTTTCTGGGGATTCTTCGTCAGTCAGCATTTTTACCCCACAGATTATCTACCTAATTTTCCCTGACTGCATCTCATCAGAAACTGGTTCACTGTCTTTTGTTAACTGTGTCTAGATTCTGTGATATCCCCACAGCATACGAGTGTTTTAGTTTCTCCAGCGTTGGGGTGTTAACGTTTAAATTTTTAAAAATTGGACTGATTTGGGGGCACCTGGGTGGCTCAGTGGGTTAAAGCCTCTGCCTTCTGCTCAGGTCATGATCCCAGGGTCCTGGGATCGAGCCCCACGTCACACTCTCTGCTCAACGGGGACCTTGCTTCCTCCTCTCTCTCTGCCTGCTTCTCTGCCTACTTGTGATCTCTGTCTGCCAAATAAATAAATAAAATCTTTTAAAAAAAAAAAATTGGACAGATCACTTTACTCTTGATAGCATTTCGAGATGATGGCTCATTTCCACTCAGCAGGATTTATACAGTAAAAGTTGTTTACTTTCAGATTTTGAAATGACAGAGAATTAACCTTGATGTTGACAATTAGTTTTGTCTGAAACTCTGTGGTGATAGTATTATATAAATTGAATAGTTAATTGTTAGTTTCTGTCCTGTCTGAATAATAACTGAAAGGAAATCTTGTTCATGTGCCTCTGTGTTTTTTAAAATGTCTTTTATATGAATGCATATTCGTAACTACGCTTTGGGAACCTTTCCTTAAATAGATTTGTGTAACCTTTCCACTGTTCAGGCCTGAAGCTGATTATAGCTGTTTTTCTCATATACTCATAGGACATCATGGTTCCTGATATTTAGTTCTAAGGAAGCATTGAAATGCGTGTTTTACAATACAAAACATCAGATGGAACCGTGTAATGCAGGAATGATGGGATTTAGATCCATTGATGGTGGACATAAGCTCTTTGTATCACATCAGTCTTGTGTTCAAATACATTTTACGAACAACTGTCCTGCCTTTGTGAGTGTGGGCAGTGTCCTTCCTGCAGGCGGTACAGGGTGAGCCCTCAGAGACCTTAGTCCCAGCTTGTGCTTGCGCAGGGTGTCTGTGGAGACCAATTAAGGCATCTCATTCTCACAGATAACTGAGGAGGAGTTATGCTAAGAAAACTAACATGAAAGTGTGGAGGTTTAGGTCCCCGTTTTCAGGTCAGCTGTGCTCTGTCTACCTTTTGTTTTTCTGATTTCTTTAAGGCTACCTTTTTTCTCTCAAAGAGTAGCCTCAGTTTCTAAATATACAGAAAAATGCAAAATGATCTTAGCGGACCCTAAGAGAATGAATGATGAAGGGAATTCTGTCTACCTGTGCCAGACTCAGTTCCTGAAATGCAGCGCACGTGGAAAGGGATGTGTATTCCAAAGGGCTTCAGAAAGCCTTTCTGCCTTTTATTGCGAATTCTGAATATATCATGTTTCCATGTAAGCAGAATCTAAAATTAGTCTGTTAAATGACCACAGGAATGATTGTTATTCATGGATTATTTATTTAAGTTTTCAGAGAGACATATTAAAATAAAAATATTCATTGTTTATTATAAAGAGTCAAATGTATTGCTTGAAATTTTAGATGGTGGCAGCTTGTTTAGGAATTGCAACAAGATGCCCTAAGGTATTTATGGAATTAATACTAAACTGAGCAGGGAACTCTTGGTTCAGCTGCTACATAGCTACCTACTGTGTGGCCGTGTCAGGTCACTAACCCTCCTTGGGCTTCTGTTTCCTTGTCTATAAAACAAAGGAGGCAGATGGGTGGTCTGCAAAGCCCCTCCTAATGCTCATATTCTTTGACTGTGAATAAAATTCTAAAACATGAGGATGATACATGGTCTGGCATTTTTACCTTCCTCAGGATCCTGTTCCCAGTGGATTTTCTGCAGGAGAAGTTTTGATTCCTTTAGCTGATGAATATGATCCCATGTTTCCTAATGATTATGAGAAAGTAGTGAAACGCCAAAGAGAGGAACGACAGAGACAGCGGGAGCTGGAAAGACAAAAAGAAATAGAAGAGAGAGAAAAGTAAGGCTCTGTTTGGATTCGAGGATTTTTTACATTGAAGTATCATTGTGCTATTAATGAGTGAACCTTTGTTCTGCCTGTAAGGCTGAAGTTAGTTTTCCTGGTTGCTCTAAGCAGTCATCAGAAGGAATCAGTCTGTTTTTAAGATTTTGTACAAGCATACCTCATTTTATTGTGCTTTGCAGAGGTAGTATTTTTTACAAATTAAAAGTTTGTGGTGGACACCTGGGTGGCTCATTTGGTTGAACATCCGACTCTTGCTTTTGGCTCAGGTTCTGATCTCAGGGTCCTGAGCGGGCGCCCTGCCTCCTGCTGCACGCTCAGCACGGAGCCTGCTTGAGGTTCTCCCACTCCCCTTCCTGTTCCCCCGCCAATAAATCGATCTTTAAAATGGCAGCTCTGTAGGAGCCAATCCATCAGCACCGTTTTCTTTCTCTTTCTTTTTTAAAGATGACGTATTTGAGAGGGAGAGTGCGTGTGGAAGTGGGCGGAGGGGCAGAGGGAGAGGAGGCTCAAGCAGTCTGTGCCGAGCGTGGAGCCTGACATCGGGCTCCGTCTCCTGACGGTGAGAGCGGGAGCTGGATTCTCCCCTGACTCAGCCCCCCAGGTGTCCCTCAGGGCCATTTTTCTAAGAGCATTTGCTCTCCTCATGTCTCTATTACTTGGTAATTCTCACAGTATTTCAGACTTTTCCACTATTCGATTGGTTATGGTGATAGGATCAGTGATTATGACTTGCTGAAAACTCAGAGGGTGGTTGGCCTTTTTTAGCAATATTTTTAATTAAGGGATATACTTTTTTTTTTTAAGGCTTAGTGCTGTTACACACTTAACAGACTCCAGGATAGTGGAAACATAACTTTTCTATGCACTGGGAAACCAAAAACTCTGATTCCCTTTGTTACAATATCGGCCTTACTGTGGTGGTCTGGAGCCAAACCAGCAGTATCGCCAAAGTGCGCCTGCCCTTACGTTCCAGTGTGAAAGCAAACGCTAGAGCAGACTTCACGTCCAGATGCAGAAAACTTGGAAGTAAACATTCTAGGTGAATTGTTAAAAAAGTAACTTAGAAATCTGGAGTTGAATAATTGGACATTTTTCCTGTTCTTCTAGAATCAACTATTTAAAATACTTGAAACATTATGGGCACCTGGCTGGCTGAGTTAGTAGAGCGTGTGATTCTTGGTCTCAGGGTCATGAGTTCAAGCCCCATGTTGGGCAGTAGAGCTTAATTTAAAAGATAAAATACTTAAAATGTTTCTTAAGTTTAACTAATTTTGAGCCAGATGGAATTTTGAAAAGCCTATATACATCTTTTATTTATATTTTTTAAAGGTATGGGTAAAAAGGCTTTATTTGTAGTTCTTATTTTATAAATATTGAATGTTAATTATATTACCTTTGTTGATACGCGTTAAATCCAAAGAGGTAAACATCAAGGAAACTTTTCTCTTGCTACTTACATCCATGTGTCTGTTAAATTTGTTCAGTTTAATCTTTTGGATTTTTCTCACTTTGCTCACTTCTACGAAATTTAGTCTTCAGCCAGTTATTTGCACATGTGCCTCCTTCCCAACCCCCTAAATTAATAGTTTAGCGGGAGAGAGAGGGCTGGAGTATTTTCTAGCCAAGAGCAAGTCAAGGTGACATCCTTGGGTTCACATCTCTGAATTGGTTCCTCTGTAATGAATATTTGGTGCCTTTGTTATCGCAGGAGGCGTAAGGACAGACATGAAGCTAGTGGGTTTTCGAGGCGACCAGATCCAGATTCTGATGAAGATGAAGATTATGAGCGAGAGAGGCGGAAAAGAAGTAAGGCGTGAAACGTACATGTCGCGTTTCAAACATGGTGACATTCTGCTGTTTGCTTTTCATGGTCAACTTGGTAAATAGTTCAGCTGACATCGATTTGGGTAATTTCCTCTCTGGAATCCCAGCAGTCCTTGTTTTCCTAACAGTTTTAACCTACATCCGGTTTTCACTTTGTGCTTTGAGATCACTTTCTCACGTGTGTTGCTTGGAGATCTTGGGGATACCTTAAGTACATGCCAGTTTCCTTACCCACAGCAGCATCACACAGACCTCTTCTCTGTCGCCAGCCGTGTATCTCTTCAGCATGAACAGAGAGTCAAGGCACTCGTTTCCACAGTTTTTGCCACTAACATGCATGAATCTAAGGAAATCCCTTAACCTCCCTGGACGTTTGTTTCTTTCAGGGTCTGTGGAGAGCAGGGCGACAAGAATTTGAGCCAGGCACTTCATACGGCCCCTTCCATCTAAAACTTCACAGGCAGAATTGTCCTTGTGTTAGAGCTGAGTTCTTCGTGATCTCTAGATAGCTAAGTAGTGCTCATTCTTGAGAGAATGGATTGCTTCTAACATTAACTTCATTGTGTTTTAATTGCTGGGAATTCCTTGGTTTAGTTGACCAGTTTGGTGGACAGGTTGAGATTTATTTAAGTGAGGAATGTAAGTCTTCTGCTTGTCTACGGGATACCGGGTACTGGTCGAATAAGCACCTTCATAGATGACCTGCTTCATCACACAGCTCCTGGAGCTGTGATTATCCCCGTTTTGAAGGTGAGGAATCCAGGGCACAGAGGGAATTACTGCTGTTTAAATACAGGTCCGCTGTTCAGCTTATCCAAGGTCTTCATGTGCCTGAAAACCCACGTGGTCATCTTCAACATGGGACCTAAGAGTCATGTTACCGTAAAGTTGCGGCATATGTCCGTGTACATGAACGTGCTCGTATGACTAGTGGTTTGGCAAGCCTGGTCTTCCACAGGGTGCAGCCAATGCTGCGTTAGGGTTTAATGTAAAATTTAAGATACTGATTGAGTTGGAAAGGAACAAGTCTGTAGTAATTTAGAATTTTTAATCTTTCAGTGCAGACATGAATTTAATGTATTTATAGGAGGCTTACTATATGCAACCACAAAAAACCAAGTTCAGAGATATAGAGAGAACAGATGGGCAGTTGCTAGAGATGGAGGTGGGAGGTAGGCAAAATGGGTAAAGGAGATGAACAGGTACAAGCTTCCAGTTATAAAATAAATCATGAGGATGTAACGTACAACATGGTTGTAGTTAATAAAACTATATTGCGTGTTTCAGAGTTGTTAAGAGAGTAGATCTTAAAAGCCCTCATTATAAGAAAAAACATTTGTGACCGCGTATGATCAGTGTTAACTACACTTACTGTGGTCGCAGTGTACACAAACAGTAAGTCGTTATGTTGTACACCTGAAACAGGCCATATGTCAGTTATACCTCAATTTAAAAAAAAAAAACACATGCTGAGCACAGTCAGGTGCTATGTTGTCTTCCTAATGGAGAGGAGAGTTAACACTTGAGTGCGCTCTGTATGTCAGGCATTGTGTTAAACATTCCATATCCATTATCTTACCAACTAACAAATGTTAATTGACTTGTTTTAGAAGCCAGTGTATAGGTTGAATGTTTGTCTTAACCTTGCCAGCGTACAGATTGGCTGCCCTTTGGATAAGGAGCTGTGTTTTCTATATTAAGGACATTGTTTTTTTAATATTCACAGGAGCCATATAGTCTAGTATTAGGAAAATAATGGCATTATAGCTGTTCTGCATGCTGCTGTTAACAGAGCGATATTCACATTTTAACCAGATTCATGGCAGATTTCCAGTACTCACCTGCATTTTTTATACTGAACTCAGAGCTGATTTTTTTTCAGTATCAGTCAGCCATCACCTGGGTCTTAGTGACAAGGTGAAAAAGAAACGATACGAGGTATTTCAGAAAGAACATGTTTTATTCAGGTTCCTGTTTTTTCATAAGTGTGTTGTCTAGTCCGGCCACGTTCTCCGTGCCGCACGTATGCCGGCTTTAGAGGAGCTGCTTTTGTGAAACCTTACATAACGCTGGTGCCGCATGGTTTGTAATCAGTTCTTTTAAATTGACATTTTATTGTTTTGATCGTTTCACTGGCTACTAAGTTGTAATACGCATGTTAGGGTTTGTATTGAATGAAAAATTCTTAGGTCCTCCATGCGTGTTCTCCAGTTGCTGGGTGGCAAGTGGGGTCTGTTTTGGTGGTTGTGTCGTCACTGTCCAGGAAACAGGAGCAGGAATGGCGACAGCCCAGGAGCCAGAAGCACCCACCTTTCCAAACAGGTGTTCAGCTGCAGTGGTTGACGCCCTGGAAGGAAGTGGGCGGGCTCGTGGGCTGGGTCGTGCGCGAGAGCATTGGTGCCACGGGCAACTGGGTTTTATTCTGTCTTTGCCTGTTATTCCTCCGAAGGAGTAAGGTCTATTAAACCTAAAGGAGATAACACCTGTGAAAACAGCTCACAGGCAGCAGACTCTCAGGAGGGTTGTGTTACTGGTTCCTAAGTAACTGCTCCTTCTCTGGGCTGTGTCCTTTTACCTTGTGTTGACTCATTAACTGTATTCTGGGGCTCTTGAATGCCTGCTGTGAAAAATATAATTTTGTCTGCCTCTGTTTTGCCCATTTTCTGTGTTTTTAATCCCAGACTCAGAGATGAACTCGTAAATGTTAGCAGGAGGGACGAGGTGGCTGGTGTCCACTCCCCCGCCCCCCAGAAGGGATGTGGTACAGCACGGGGTGTGAGGCACCCGAGGGTCTCCTCCTCTAACGGTGGCTTCATTCGTGTCTTGCAGGTATGGGCGGAGCTGCCATTGCGCCACCCACTTCTCTGGTAGAGAAGGACAAAGAGTGTACGTACCTGTTTCTTGTCCTTTGTTATTCGGACCCACATCTGGGGCCTGGTCAGGGGAAGTCTTAGCTGGAAGCAGCCAGCTGTTCTGCACGTAAAGGGTAATGGCCTGAAAACCCATCCTCTGGCCCCAACACGGAGGCCAAGGGGGCGACCGCCCTTCACTCCTGTGCTTTAGAAGTTTTCACGCCAGGCTGAGGCTTGTGTTTTATGCAGTGAAGTGCTTTGCTTTTCAGTAATTTATTTTATTTTCTCTAACATCTCATAGTTGGAGTCGGCTTAGAACTAATGTAGCTCAGTTTACGGTTTTCATACTCTTGGGGTTTGGAGGCTGCTAAATGCATGACCTTCCACAAGGTGGCAGTGCCTTCCTCGGTTAGATTTTTTTGTAGTTCGGTTTCCTTACTTGTGTTGTCTGTATTTACTTAGATTGCCAAAACATGTTCACTGCTGTTTCTTCTCCCGGTGATCTATTCTAGAATATTTGGGTTGGAATTGAACTTTGATACAGCATCTAGATCATTTTTGTATCTTTTGGATTGGACTACACCTAAACTATCCCAAGAAAATACAGTCATCCTAGTGCTTTTTTTTTTTTTTTTTAAGATATTATATATTTATTTGACAGAGATCACAGGTAGGCAGAGAGGCAGGCAGAGGGGGGAAGGGGACAGGCTCCCCGCTGAGTAGAGAGCCTGATGCGGGGCTCCGTCCCAGGACCTTGAGATCATGACCTAACCCGAAGGTAGAGGCTTTAACCCACTGAGCCACCCAGGCGCCCAGTCCTAGTGCTTTTTAATACCTGTTGCCCAATTTATGTTATCTTTTTAAAGAAGATAATTCAAAAGATATAGTTAAATACCTTTTATGTGAAAACACCTGACAAACCATAAGCCCCAATAGAATCCTAGTCTGTGGGAATAGAACCCAAGCATCTAGGTCTTTTTAAATGCCTCCCTGTTCAGTGCTCTGGCATTGTGGTCCCTAATCACAAAGACCCTCATTTACTAGGCTAACGAGGTAGTAAGAGTAGAATCTTAAGACCGGTACACAAAATGCTGTGAGCAGCAGAAGAGAGTTAGTTGGGTCTGCCCATCTTAAAGTTTTAAGCACAGATTGTCATTTTAGAGCACTTTAAAAGGTGAATAACATTTCAGTAGGACGTTAAAAAATTTTTTTTGAGGAGATAAAAGCAGGTGGAGCAAAGCAGGAATCAGGAAGACAGTGTTCTGCCTCTGGTTTTTAAAAATGTCATGTAGTGGCTGTAAGATTGACTTGTTTTTTTCTTAACTCCTTGTAAGTGTAAGTAACTGATCTACGTAAATTTAGTTCTGAACTCTTTTGTAGTATTTTGGTAAACCTGATTTATTTTTATTCAACAGTACCCCGAGATTTCCCTTACGAAGAGGATTCAAGACCTCGCTCCCAGTCTTCCAAAGCTGCTATCCCTCCTCCCGTGTATGAGGAACAAGACAGACCCCGATCTCCCACCGGACCTGGCAACTCCTTCCTTGCCAACATGGGGTAATGGCTCTGAGTGCGCTCATCTCAGTAGCGTGAGAAGGACGAGACTCCGTGTGGAGTGTTGCCAGCCTTGTCAGTAGACGCAGCTTTTGTTGGGGAATGAGGGCGCTCCCGAGCTTATGGGGAGACACTGGTGTATTTGGTCGCAGAGCGTCCTTCTTAAGAATCAGCACTCGAGTCCTGTGGAGGGTGTTCCGGCCTGACACTGGTAGGTTTTGGACCCAACAGTAAGCCTTCTGATGTAAGTTTTGAATGACTTCGATACAGTGTTAGAGTCTATAGGTAGGAACAGTTTCTGTGATAATTACTTACATTGATTTTTATAACATTTGCGAAGAAAGTAGCTCTTACAAATTAGAGCTGACATATGCTACATCCAAAGGGCGAATGACATTTTTTTCTTGATAAAATGAGCCATTTGCTTTAAGATCATGATTCTGCAGTTTGGGTTTAAAACACTTAGTCATTCTGACTATAATTAAAATTTGTTTGCCGGCATATAAAATTCAGTTTTAAGGTTGACTTTCTGGTGGGGCTTGAGGATTTGTTTTTTGTTTTTTTGGGTTTTTTTGACCCCCACTGGATTTGGCCTGCGTTTTGGTTTAAAGAATGTTTTACAGTGTTGCCTCTGTGTGTCTCATGCTATGAGCTGTCAGTGAGGCAACATGACACTAAGGCCTCCACTCTGCCTCTGACAGGGCTGCTGTGACTACAGCAGTGACCCTGAGTGCCTGTGCTTTGACTCGGAGAGCCCCTGGAGAGAGGGCCAGGCCATGGGAATAGGCGGATGGGCCTCACGCCCTCAAGAGGGTTTTCAGCATTTGGTCTTGCTGGGATCCATCTCCTCGACCCATGCTGTTTTCTGTGGGTAATTGGTGCTTATTAAATTACTTGAAGATGAATGCACTTCCTCGGTCACAGTAGTCTCCTCTACAAGCAGCGTAGATGGAGAACATGTCCGCTCTGGCCCTAGGATGTGTGTTGAATGGGGGACAGATATGAAGCTGGTTTTTGTTCTGCTGAATTCCTTTTGAACAGGGATTAAGTGTTCCTCATGTACCCCAGGAAGGTAGAGGGTGGCGTAGCTCAGCTGTCCTCAGGCTTCTCTGCTCTAGGTTGGCTTGTTCAAGTGGAATTTGTAAGGGAAACAATGAGGTGATGCTGTTACTTGAAGCAGGGTTTTATGATTCAAGCCTTAGATAGCAGTAGTCACGGGCCCCATAGAAACCCGTGAAGCACCTGCCAGTGCAGTTCGGACGTGGGGTGCTAAGGAGGGAGCTGTGGCCTGGGAGCCGAGTTGTAGGTTCCAGTTCTGCTTGACCGTTAGCACCTCTGAAAGAATTTCTAAGTTCAGTGTCTTACTTTGCTCCTAGTCAGCCTTAAGCTGGTCAGCTAATCTGGGCCTCAACATATTTTTTCCATCTGTTAAATGGATGATCTCTAAGAGTTCTTTTGGAGCTGTCATTGGAAACTCTTTTGTACGATCTAGAAGAATGCGGTGCTTTACGTAATGTGAAAGCACACTTGTAAGTAAACCATGGTCGGAAACTGTAGAGCAGGGCTGACTCTGGGGCATGCAGGACATGCAGCGTTTTCTCACAGGGTGTGAGAGAACCTCGTAGGAAATGGGCATTTTCCTTAGCTCCGAGACGGTCTTGGGATATCCAGGATTTCAGCACTGTTTTTTTTCCATTTTTTTCATCCTGAACATCCCTGCAGCTCCTAGCGAATGACCTGTTGGTAATTCTGTGTGACCACATTGAAGCCCATGTGGGGTTTATGCTTTCTTTTTAGAAGGGAGTTGCTGTGATGTGAAACTGGTTTATGCTGTAACTGGTGACTTCAAGTCCAAGAGCTCCTTCTCTTTTCCTTCCAGTGGCACAGTAGCACATAAAATCATGCAGAAGTATGGCTTCCGGGAAGGCCAGGGTCTTGGGAAGCACGAGCAGGGACTGAGCACGGCACTGTCAGTGGAGAAGACAAGCAAGCGAGGAGGCAAGATCATTGTGGGTGACGCCACAGAGAAAGGTGGGTCTCCTCCACAGGCCGCCTTCCGGGTGGGAGCAGGGGGCGGGGCGGGCCAGCACCAGAGGACGGCCCTCTCTGGAGTCCACAAGAATTTGGGATTATGGTGCATCCCAGCTCTGTGTTGTGGACACAGACCCTCCAGAGGCTCATCTGTTTGTTTAGAACAGACCTAGAGATAGGAAGGTTCAGGGGAGAAAAGATGGGAGACCGGCAGAAAATAAACAGCGCTCAGAGAAGTGATTTCATGCTGATTTGTACTAGGCAAAGACCTTGTTAAACTGGTGAAGTCCTAGTTAGTTTTTAGGTCATGAAAGAGCCACATATAGTTTGTCCATCCTGTTAGAGTTCTTTACTTTTTCCCCTGCCCTTTCATTTTAAGTGTGATTTCTCATTTTCTTAAAGCTCCATCCCTCTGTGAGATGTAATGTTATTTCACAGTCTGTTGCTAGATGATGCCTTCCCCAAGTAGCACTTGGTGTCTTATTTTCATTTGATTATTCTGTTCTGTGCTGAGGGCATATTGGAATGAGACAGACATAACTTCCTTCCCATTTAGAGCAGAATTGAGTTTATTTTGGCGATGTTAGTTTAGCTCCCTTTCCTAAAGAAAGAAGAAAACTGTACTGCAGCCCTGTCAACACGCAGTCTGAGGAAGAAGTCAGCAATCGCCCTGATTTGGGGCCAGTGGCTGGCCAGTCCGCTGCTTGTTAGGTTGGACTAGTGACCTGTGGCCACACTGCATGTGCCACGGTTCTGATCCATAAGGTTTGTGGTCCGTGCTGTCAGCTACATGAACTGAGGAGGTGAATGAAGCGAAAATCACAGATCAGAGATGCTAAAAACTTGTAGAAATATGGCAAAAACCTGTACCAAATCGGAGCAGATACTTTCATCACACATAAGGCTACATTTTTGCTCAGAGACTGATTGCATAAAAGCTTATAGATGACTCTGAGGACATAAATAGTGGGAAGGACTCTTGAAATTAAATTAGTCATCGTAACTTGGACTCGATGTTCTAACACGCCTACATCTTAAATGTTTTGCTACAGATGCATCCAAGAAGTCAGATTCAAATCCATTAACTGAAATACTTAAGTGTCCTACCAAAGTGGTCCTCCTAAGGGTAAGAAGCAGAATGGAAACCAGTTTTCCCACCTTGATTTTTGCGTGTCTCTCCACTCCGGGCTATCTGTGCGTGCTTTCCACCCTACTGATAACGGTGACAGTTAAAGAAAGCCGAAAATGATTTGTTTTGCAAATGATCCTCCTGGATAGACTCCATTAATTAAGATTGATGTTTTAGATTCCTTTTTCACTAATGTTGTTTTTTTGCTAAGTACAGTATTTAAGACCACAGTGAGTAATTGCTTTAAAATATTTGAAATTGTTACAAGTTACTCTTTGAAGCCTAATGTATGTGTGTGTCTTTATGTTGTGTTTCTCAGAAGATTTACTTATTTCACTTGTTATTTTACAACATAAATGTATTCATGCACTTATGCTCGTTATTCACACCTGAAACACACTTACTTTTGCCTCAAGCAGTAGGTAAGCCGTGTTCAACTTGGGCATCTGTCCGTGTAGGACACTCTTTTTCAACTTCTACTGAAAGTAGCACATAAGCTTAGAAAATTTTTTTTCAGTTAGATGAGTAAATGGAGTAAGAGTGTACATCTGTACTCTCTTACGTGCCATGAGGTCATAATTTGCTTTAATTCAGCGTGTTAAAAAACGTAAATACATATTTTCATTTTGTTAAGCAATACCAATTTTTGCATACTACAAGTATGAAAATTTTCATCGTGTCATTTGGGATTGAGAACATTTGCCATCGTGAAAGAAAGTTATTCATCTCATTTATGTATTTGTAAATTATACTTGAACTAACTCATTTTTGTTCATAGAACATGGTTGGTGCAGGAGAGGTAGATGAAGACTTGGAAGCGGAAACCAAGGAAGAGTGTGAAAAATATGGCAAAGTTGGAAAATGTGTGATATTTGAAGTAAGAGGGTTTTCTTTTGATGTTTGTAACCCAAGTTGTAACTGACAGAGTACCACACATTTTCAGCAAGTAGAGACAAGGTGTGCTGTGAGTGTGTTGTTAGGACCTGACAGTGACAGATGTTCCTTAGTTACCCTTCTCTTACAGGGTTATAACAATTTTAAACATGACGACAAGAAGGACTTCAAATTTTTTTGGTGAAGAAATAAAATGTTTCATTTTATGATTGAGGTTTAATTTGGTGATTCAGGACTGTCATGTGCCCAATAGTTCAGTTAGTTGGACCTGCCTTGGGTTTCTTTCATTGGGCAAGTGTATATTTAGTGCCTCCCACATGCATTTGGGAGGCAGGAAACGTGGGCTGTGCTCTCAGTGGTGAGTTCAGTTGAAGAAACAACGAAACAAGCACATGTAAAAATAGGGTATGTGCGGTTGCTAGACTCTGTAGTAGTCACTATAAATACAGGAGTCGAGGAAAGGACTTGGTCACAAAAAATAGAGCAGTCAGATGTGCGCTGAGCTTGAAACGCATGGGTAGGATTTGGATAGGAGGAAGAGGTGTCCCGGTGGGGTCACAGCTTCTGGGAGCCTAAGGAGGGCTCCTGAGTGGCATGGTTGGGTGTGCTGGGAACGAACGGGAGGCCGGGGGGGTGCTGCTTGGAGAGCCCAGCGAGGGAATTTGAGTGAATGAGGGAGGCCGTTTGGACACAGATCTTTTCATTAAGTTTCGGATCCTGCTCCGGCCGCTCTCTTGTTTCATATTCTGTCCGATGACCGCATCATCTGTTGAGGTGTCGCTGGTGTAGGACCGCTTCAGGGTCAGAGAGCGCCCCGCTTACTGAGCTCTGCATTGCTTGCACCTAAGACAGTGCCTCTCATAGACAGATACTCAGAAAAACAACAGACGGAAACGGAGTTTTTGATGAAGAGCAAATCGTACTTACAAATCCTTGGTGTTAGACTTGTGTGATGGTAAATGCAGTACTTCCCGGACAAGGACCTGCTAAGGAAGGAAGCACGTTCAGCTACATGTCCATTGGTAACTTCACCTGTTACACTGTCATTTCTTTCTCAGATTCCTGGTGCCCCTGATGATGAAGCAGTACGAATATTTTTAGAATTTGAGAGGGTTGAATCAGCAATTAAAGGTAAGTGGCAGCACTAAGTGTCAAGAATAAGAGAATGCAATTTGTGGTCTTGAGCCTAAGAACACACTCTTGCGATGCCTTACAGGACGCCTGTACTAACTGACGCTCTCTCTGTTTGTCTTTTAGCTGTTGTTGATCTGAATGGGAGGTATTTTGGTGGACGGGTGGTAAAAGCATGTTTCTACAATTTGGATAAGTTCAGGGTCTTGGATTTGGCGGAGCAAGTCTGATTTTAAGAACTAGAGCACGAGTCATCTCCAATGATCCTTAAATGAGCTGCAGGCTGAGCAGAGAAAGAAAAGGCGTCAGCCGGCCTGGGTGGCTGCTGCATACAGAGACTCTTGGAAGGACTTCTAAGATACATGTCGATTGAACCCTTTTTTATTTTGTGGTTTTTTAAATATAGTATAAAAATCCTTTAAAAAAAAAAAAAACAGTCTGTGTGCCTCTCTGGTTGTTTTCTCTTTTTTTATTACCACTTCTGAGGTGACTACATTTTTTGCTAGGATTTCATGAGAACTCTCAAATGCTTCAGTGATACAGCATTTCTTGCACTAAAAAATCTAGAAAGTTTTGGGATATGGGGTTGTATTGTCATCCTTTGCTTTTCTTTCATTTTTTGATGCATTTTAATAAAACCTGCAAGTTATTAAACTGTAGCTTCATAAATTCTATAATAAAGCATCATCTTGGCAGTCTGCCAAAGGTGAAAATGTTTGCTTTCTCTAACAGAGAAGTTCTCATTGACTCCAGTCATAGAAAACTCTTTGTGACGTGAGCTAAGGTTGAAGAATTGCAAACCTGCCATGACTGTTTGGATAAATCCTCTTTGGTGAGGTTAGACTGTGGGGTATGTGGTGGGTGTAGGGGTAGATGGGTGTAAAAACCATGGACCTAGCACTTGTTTTCAGAGACTCTACTATAGCCTCAGTGGATGTCGGAAATGATGTGTTGATTCTAGAATTCACAGGTACGTTGTAAACGTGTGTCCAGTTGTATTTTGGAAATAGTGGCTCCTTGAGGGTCACATGTCTACTGGCAAAATTCGCAATGACGTTAGTTCTCATATGTAATTTTGAATTTATAAAATGTTGCCACATAGGCTACTTAACTTGTACTGCCAGTTGATAGAATTCTGGAATTGTGAAAAATTGTACCTTTGAAGTGTGGTGGTATATATGGCTTAAAAATGCAGCAGAACCACAAAAAACAAAACAAAACAAAACCGGATGACTATACTTGGTACTGAGGTTCACTGCCAGCCAGCACAGGACGTGTATCCAGAACATGCTGTGCCTGTGTTCTGTCCGTGCTTGCCCACGTACTGCGTGCCACTTTCCCGGGGCAGCGGCTGGAGAGTACGCGTCTGTGTTGTCTCTAGGTGATTACCACATGGAAGTGTGTTGTGACCCTGTGGAGGGAAAAGCACTCAACAATTCTTTGCATCCATGGTTTGGAGACATAAGGAATATTCTGACCCTTTTTAAAAAAGGATTTGCTCATGTTTTTATTTAACATAAATAAAAAAATAACATTTTCTCTTTTGTGCTATTATTTTACTGAGTAAAACTGAAAATTAAGACTTGGTTTTTCTGATAAAGGTGCACATATTCTATTAAATAAGTTTGGGATAAAGAATATAAGGTCCAAGAATTGCATACTTGAGTATTTTGCAGGAATAAAACCATCAGCAGCCCCGAGACTCGAGCAGGTCTTCCTGTGGAGCTGACCACCCGGACCAAATCCCGAGTGTGGAGGCTGCCTGGGGGCTCACAAGTACCTAACTGTGCTTATGCTAAGTACAGACCTTCCTCGGCTTCTCGGGTTTGCTCCAGCAAGCCCACTACAAGCTGTACATCCATTTACCTAACCTGCCCAACGGCCTGGCCTGGCCTGGCCCACCTTGAACGTGCCCCAACATTCCCGGTACCTCCAGGTGGGCAGAGTCTCCTCACATGAAGCCTGTGTGATGATCAGGTGTTTCGTGGCTCACGTCACATACCGAGGATGGCCCCGTGAGCGAAGAACGGCGCGGCGGGCCCCGCCTTCTGCTCTCCTGATTGCTGGCTCCCTGGGAGGGGTCCCTCACCGCCCAGCTACCGGAAATCCGGTGTGACCACAGGTCGCTAGCCTGGGACGAGATCCACGTTCACAGTCAAAATTCCAAGTACAGCTTCTACTGAATGTGCATCGCTTTTGCTCCGCCATGAAGTTGACAAACTGTTGAGACCATCTGTGTTTATGACGACAGCTTAATCTTCTTTAAGTGTTAAGTTCACAGCGTCTCTAATGCCTGTATAATCGTTCTGCTTTACAGTAACATCATTGTTTATTTGCATCCAGGTGGCTTTTGCCAGTGTTTTCGTAATGGACTGGGAGGAATGCAGGTGCCTTCTTACACTACTTCAGTTGTTAGCATGAGCCCAACTTAGTGTCTCTCCCCCCAACCTCTCTGATTATTTCTTCTGAAATTTTCCATGACCGCATTAGTCACCTAGTGTGTTACTGGAAGTGAATTTTTGTGTTTCTAAGTCACCTGCAAGATGGTGCTTAAGAACTTTGAAGTTAATTCCAATACTAGCCGCAAGGTCAAAATTTCCATATAAATTTTAAAAATCAGTGAAGCTGTGTTATAATTATGTTCAGCATAATAGACCTTTGTCACTCCTGGTCCACCTGTGATCAGCGAGCCCCTCCTGTGTTCAGGGAGTCGCCTGCATCCACCTCCCGTGACCCTAAGGTCACGACCAGAAACTTGCTTTCCCAGCCTGTCTTGCAGCTGGGGCACCGTCCTCGCCCTGGCGGGGGCAGGCCCAGCGTTGTGTGGCCTTGGGGGCAGCTGCGGCAGAGAGCTTGTCGTGTTGGAGTAGCCCGTGCTGTGTGGGCCACTTGTGTGGCAGGGCAGGGTCTGGAGCAGTTTCGAGGTGTGGTTTGGCAGTGTTCTTGCTCTATTTAAACCTCTGAGCGTGACTGGGGCCAGTCCTGCTAGTTTCCTGTGTAGGTGGGTTTTTGCTTTTGTTTTGTAAATTCCTTTTCTTCCTAAGGCAGAGTGTGTTTGCTCAGTGGCAGCTCGGAGCGGCAGACCGGTAAACCAGTTACTACTCTCTGGAATGCAAATGACCTTAAATGATGGGGGAGCTGGGACAGGACTAGGGAGGATTCCCTAGGCTAGGTTAGTTGGTGGTAAAGTATCTAGCCAAGCGGTTTCTGTGCTCTAGCGTATGGACGGACTGCTGTGAGGGGCAACGGGAGGGAAACCACAGAGCACGAGCACGGGTTGGTCACTTCTTAGGCAGCTGTGATGCTGGTACCAGGCTGTGTGGGTTCAAACCCTGGTTCTGCTTGCTTGGTGTGTGACCAGGTGTCTCACCGGAAATGGAAATGATAATCACACCTACTTAGGGTTGGTAGGAAGATTAAGTCAGTCCTCCGAGGAAAGCAGTATCCCAGAAGTGTGGCGTCATTGCAAGCTGCCAGGTCCTGCAGAAGAACGAGGACGCCGGCCTCCCGAGAGTCTGGTTCAAAAGCAAGAGTGAAGAAGAGAACCCGGCCTCGTGGAAGGCTCCCGTGCTCCCGGCCTGCTTCTCCGTCCACTGAGTTCCGAGGTAGAGCCCGGCTGGTGCAGGGAAACCTCCCGTCCCTGAAGCTACACCAGCGGCCCCAGCTGTAGCCCTCGCCAGACTTGGGACTGGGGAGTGTAGTGCTGCAGAAGCGGAACTAAACTGTAGTCCTGCAAAAAACGCTACTGGCCCACCAGAAAGGATGTTTCTGATTGCTTGAGGCAACAGCCTTAATTACTAGGTAAGGGAGAGGCCTGGACACGCCCCCACCCCCACCCCACAGACCAGCTGCTGTAAGACAGTGCTCCGGTGAGACCCTCTAGGTGAGCTCGTGGTCAGGTTTGCTCAGGCGCGGGACAGGCAGCCACCCACATCCTGTCCTGCTTTGTATGTCAGGTCCTCTGTCCAGGGCAAGTCCCCGGGCTTTGTAGCTGCAGGTGTATACCAAGTCGGGCCCCATTTGGATAGGATGGAAAAAACTGCCTTTCAGTCCCAAGATTTGGGCTGGAATCAGTCGCTGGAAGAGACTTGGTGTCGTCTCTGGGTCAGGGGTGAATGAATGCCTTCATGTGTTTCTGTGGGGAGAACAATGAGTATTTGGGGGGAGCCAAAGACGTCGACTGGTAGCACTCCATATGCCAGTACCTATCCCCAAACTTCTATCTTAGGCCTCTTTCAAAGGCTGGAAAAGTTAAATTCTTACCTGGAGCCAGGGGCAGCCAGGCGGCGGTTCTGGCCTGTGAGCTCCAAGTGGGCATGGACGGTGCATTTTGATAGTTTCAGAAATGCCTTTATTTGCCCGGTGGGGCCATGGCAGCCGGCTAGCCCAGGAGATCACCAGTGTGCCAGGGAGGGTGCAGAGGAGAGGCCTGGTCACCTCCATGACGTGTCACTTTTCAGGGTTTCTGTACACCTGTTTCTGTATTGCCTGAAGGTGCATTCACGTCTTGCTGGTGCAATCTGTTCCCAAAATGTGTGTGATATTTTTGAAAATGAGAATTTTTTTTGCAGATTTTTAATCTGCAAATAATTAAAAATCACGTCTTAGTATAAAACCTTGTAGACTCTTCTCAGTTTGCTCTTCCTAGAAGCAGTCCCTGGCTAAACTGAAGGAGAATTTAGTTCTTCACTTTGTTTCAACAAGCATTTCTTTGTCCGTTACTGGGTACAGATACAGATTTTAGCACTGGGATGAAGAAATGAACACAGTGGTTATCCTCGCTTTCAGAGAGTTCATAGTTTATCTCAGAGACAGGCACACAAAGACAAAACAGTGCAAGGTGAGCGGTGCTGAGATAAGATGATGTTATTCGACTTGAGTACTTTGAGGTTAATGACGTTGTCCTCTCTGGTCCCAGCATCCAGCACGTATCTGGTAAACAATAAAGTGGCAGTAAATTTGCTGACTCTGAGGCTACAGATCACAGATGACTGAGCAGATCTCTTAGGAGTGGCAGAGTCTGACACTACAGTTAAAGAAGAGGTGACTTGAGCCATAGATCTTGAAGGATGAGGCATGACTGCCCTGTGGAAAGGCAAGAGGACAGCTTCCCAGACAACTGCAGGGGAAGGACAGAAGTGATGGTGCATTGTGGCCTTCTGACCTTGAGCTAGGAATCCTCTAATCCCAGCTGGATCACTTACTGCTCTCCCAGTTTTCTTCAACTTTTTATTTTAGACGCACAGAATTACTGTGACAGCAGTACAGAGTTCCCTTGTGCACTCCCGTATACATTCATATCTAACATGGTACATTTGTCACAATTAGCAATATTGATGGGTTCTTATATTCTTTAGAGAATATATTATTATAAATTATTAATATATAATTTGTTCAGATTTTTTTAAGTTTTTACCTAAAATCCTTTCTCTGTTTTAGGATCCCATTCAGATACTACTTTCCATTTAGCCCTGTCTTCTTCAGCTCCTCCTGGTTGTGACAGTTTCTTAGACTTTCCTTGTTTTTGATGACTGTGACAGTTGACTACTGGTCAAGTATTTTGTAAACAGTCATCAGTTGGCATTTATCTGATGTTTTTCACATGGTTAGACTTGGGTGATTTGGGGAGTAGGTGGGGGAAGAAGACCACAGAGCTGTAATGCCATTTTCATCTCCTGTCAAGGGTATGTACTATGAACATGACCTGTCACTATTGTTTATCTCAGTCACTGGACTGAATTAGTGTGTGTCAGGCTTCCTCACTCTCAAGTTGCTCTTCTCACTCCCATACTGTACTGTACTCTGTAAGGAAGGCTCTGTGCACAGCCCACACTTGAGAAAAGGGAGGTGGGTTCCACCTTCTCAGGGTAGAGTGGCTCATAAATACTTGGAATTTTGCATGGAAGATTCGTCTCCTTTTCCCCCATTTGTTTGTTTATTCAGTCTTCTGTCAGTGGGAGTTTATTGATAACATATCTTATACTTTGGATTATAAACCAGTATTCATTTTTTGACCTAAATTGTTCCAGCTTTGGCTGTTGGAAGCTTTTTTGTTGGCACTTATATCCCTTTGGCTTTCAACATCCCTATCATGGTAGGGTGTTTGCTTGTGTTTTCTTACTTTCTGGCACTACCAGGTGCTTCAGGTTCAGCTTGCTGATTTCCTGCCAGAGTCCTAAAATCAGCCATTTCTCCAAGGAGCAATTGTTCCTTTTACTGGGGAATGGTATTAGGAACCAAGATCTGGGTGTTGGGTGTGCTCACTGTTGTTGGGGTGTCATTGCTTCCAGGCCCTCTCAGCTGATAGCATGAGGAGAAATAGACATGTGTAGAATAAAGTGTCTGTGTGGCCATCTATATGTATATTATCCAACTCTGATCCTTTGTCCCCTGGACTCCCACCTTCTGCCATCCATCAACTTGATTGCTTCAGTTCCACTTCCAGAATGTTTAATCCATACCCTCTGGGAAACAACTTTATCAGCTAAAATACAGGGCTTATGTGCAGTTTATCATGTTTAGTTGTACAGACTTCACTCATTTCTGGTTACTTATGTCAACACTTTATTCCCCACCCCGACCTAATTTAGTAAGGTGGCTTTTGATGTTGGTAACACATTTGGATTTACCTCTCACATTCTGCATTTCACCCTGGGATCCCCCAATCTCCTAAATGAGTTGTTTAAATTTTTATATATACATTAAGGTTTACTCTTTGGGCTCTGAAGTCTTAACAGGTTTTGACAACAGCTTAATGTTCTGGGTTCACCAATACTGTATCACACAGAATGGTTTCACTGTCCTAAAAAACATCCCTGTGCTGCACCTGTTCGGATCTCTCCCCTCTCCCTTGCCTGGCAACTACTCTCCTCATTGTCTCTGTAGTTTTGCCTTTTCCAGATTGTCCTCTATCTGGAGTCATACATTATGTATGTGGCTTTTTCACACTTTCCTTCCTTTAATTGTGCATTTGAGATTCATCTATTCGTGCATATATTTTTGTGCCTTGATAGCTTGGCTTTCATCAGTGACCAATATGCCATCGTCTGGATGTTTATTCCTTCCCTTATCGCGATATATCTTGGTCATTTCCTGGCTTCGGCAGTTGCGAATCAGGTGCATTAAATGTTTGTGTGCAGGTTCTCTGTGGACACAGTGTGGACATTAGTTGGGTAAATCTCTAAGCGTGTGATTGCTGGATTGTGTGGTAAGACTGTACAGCAAGACTCTCCCATCTTTTCAGGTTCTCCCCAGACTGGCTTCTCTTCTGAAGCATATAAACATTCTTAAATCTGAGAATCCCTTCTGTAGGGAAAAGAAATTAAACCCTTTATTGTTTAGCTCACTTTCCTCCTCCCCAGTGCCCAGCCTCTTCTTTCACAGTTGGGCTTCTCAAAGAATCACGCGCCCTCCATGGCCACCTGCTGACTTTTGATCCCCCACCCCCTCTCAGTTCAGCCTTAAGGAATGGGGTTTGTAATTGACTACAAATCAGACCTCTGCTGCCACCAGACCTTCTCGATTGCTCTGTTAATGATCACTGTGAGCCACTTCTAAAAGGGGTCTGTTCAGTTCTCCTTCCTGACCTTTTATGGCATTTGACATCTAACCACTCCCTTCTTGAGGCCTGTGACCACTCTTCCTGTTAGTGTTTGCCTTTATCGCTCACCCTCTCTCCCTAGGTGATTTTATCTGCTCTCCCAGCCTTTAGTTTCTGCTGTGACTAACACACATCTTTATCTCAGCCAGTCATTACAAAACTTCTGATCTGTATCCAACTGCCTATTAGATGTCTCCCTCCCATCTGAAACGTGTTCAAACTTCACTCACTTTTCCCCTTTCAAACCTCCTGCTAAGTGCTCTAATTTGGAAAAAACAGTGCCTAAGTCACAAGCCCAGACATCATCTTCGATTCTTCCTTTTCCCTTCTATCCCAACCCCACCTGTAATTGCGACCTGTTGATTTCATTTCTTTTCTTTCATATTGACCCAGGGGAGTGCCTTGATTTTAGGAACCTCATTCTCCTGCCTGGAATGGATGGTGGTCTCCAGCCACTCTCCCTGTTCTGACCTTGCAGTCTTCCGATCTGCCAAAGTAATGCCTTTAGCTGTTTGGGTTATGCCCAAAGAGAAGAGACTTTGTTCTAGTCATGTCTCAGCTCTGGAAGCCCACGAGCTGGGGAGCTCTCCCTGACGGACCCCTGTGCCTACTCAAACCACCACACTTGCACCTCACATTCCAGCAGGTAGAAGCATCGGCAAGTTGATTGGCCTAGAGAATGGACGCTTTCCCTGTATTCTTCCAGGAATTATCCTGCACCTGATAAATTACACTCACGCAAGGCATATTGGCACCACAAGCCTTACGATGGAAAACAGCAGCCCTCTGCTCCGTACCCCTCCTGCGAGAGCTACCTTTAAATGTGTTGGCTGGTCGCTTCTGGTCTCTGGCTCCTTATTCCTAAATACATCCTCACGAGGCTACTTTCCACCCCCCCCACCCCTGCCACTGCTCCCATTCTTCGCCTAGCTCTTCCGAAGCTCATGTCTAAGAATAGTCTGAACTCGGTCTCCACCTTCGTAATTCCCATTCGCTTTCTGGGCCACTGCATCTCAAGGAGTAAATCCAGAAAAGGGACATTGACCCGGCACAGAGAGGGGAAAGCAAGCCCTGAGACGATGGCGAAAGACAGCCTGGAGAAGATGGTCCCAGGGGGAGCCAGAAGATGGGGGCTCTCAGAGGGACGTCTCCGGGGGGAAACGGAGTACTCTGACTCACTTCCAGGAAAAACTTGACTCAAGTAATTCCAGGAAAAGTTGTACAATACTGAAAATGGACCATGGCTTAGCTGAGAGTAACATACAAAATGTGGCAACAATACAAATACTTATTTCTGTTTCTATTTTTTAATGCTACTCTATGACTAACTTGAAAGGATGAGTAGAGGGAGTAGAAAGGCTAATTCTGTTTTTCCCGGGAACTCATGGAATTGTTAAAATTCTCTTTGACTCCCCCACATTGGATATCTGTGCTGGATTCTCTATTTTCATTTCTGAATTTCCTCCCTATTTTTGGTGGGGCTTAGTAGTTTCCTGAGAAATGACTCTTGGGAAATAACATTTTTTTGAGGCTTTTGCATCAGAAAATAAATTTTGTCATCATACTTGATAATTTGACTAAATCAGAATTCTTGGTTAAAACCCATTTTCCCTCAAAAATGTGAAGGTATTGCTATCCTGTCCTCTTTCTTTAGTGCTGTTGAGAAAATGATGATCATCCTTTAGATATGTTTCTCTTCTCTCAGGAAGGTTTTGTGATTATGTGCCTTGGTTTATATCTCTTCATTTGTTAGGCATTTGGGATGGACTCGTTCAATCTGGAAATTCATGTTTGAATTCCTGTCCTGGAAATTTTTCATGTCCTATGTGATATTTGATAACTTCCTCTCTTTCCATCATCACATCTTCCTTCATTGTATCTCTTCTGGAGCTTTTATTAGTTTGTTCCTGAATTGGTCTTTCTGTCTTTTCTCTCTTATTTGCTGACCTCTCATCCGAGGCCATAAAATGAAGTGGTTAAGTCCAAGAACCAGAACCTTACAGGTTTAGAGGTAGAATTTGGGAGCTGCGCGCATTGTTTTATTTTTAGAAGCAGTACATGATAAAGATTTTCTCGTCTCTTGAAGGACAGTGAATTTAATAATGACATTTTATATAAATGCACATATACCAACACTGTGGGAAAGCTAGCAGTTTCCTTCTAGAAGAATTCCTCTTAGTATTTATGAAGATACAGATATTATTTGCTAAATATAACGACATAGACCTCGTTCTATGAAATGCGATTTAGTAAGTTTCCTTTTTCAGTCATAGATTCTCCTTTTTAAAGGTGGCCTAAAACTTCTGTTAAAAGTGTGAGAAAGGGAAAGATTAGGAAACTAGCTTACATGGAGAATGTCTTGGGGTTTACAACTGTGATAGCAAAGAAAGTGTTACTACCTTATCGTCCCTTTTGAAGGTACATCGCTTGCAGACTATTTTTAAATGTTTCAGGATACCAGTGACTTCCAAATTTGGAAACAGCTGGGTCCTTCTCTTTAGCAACCGCCTTTTCCCCTTCCTCTGCATTATCAAATGATATTAAAAATACCTCTTAATTAAATCTCTTCTATTATCTTCTTCCTGCTATGTCCCATCTAAGCAGAGAACACCTGATGTTTTCAAGTTTCTCATAAGCTAAGGCACTGTAGCCCGTGGATGGGCTTGTGGCAGAGCCTGTGGGTGGGTCCGTGGCTTGCTGAAACCTGAGCGGATGCCAGGGGAGGGAATGGGTCCACAAGAATGGAGTTGCTAAGGGAATTTTATTACTGAACTATCTTCAAAAAACAGAAGGAACAAATAGAATCAGTGTCTGATAATTTAGCAGACAATCTTAAACTAGCAAAGATAACACGTTCCAGTTACTTGCAATACTGTTCTTCGGGCTGTAGTCACAAACTAAGAAACAAAATCAGGCTCGCTGTATCATTTGGAAGTAAACAGATGGCAAGTCAGCGAACCTTTGTAGGCGAGTACAGATAGGGGTACTTTGTGCGGGGCCGGCTGTATTGAGTCATTCCGACCTGAATTTTGCAGAATTCTTACCAAAATTCCGGTTGAAAAGTAAGTTCAGGGCTGCTATTCCTACTTTCAGCTTTTATTTTAATTTTTCAAAACAATACATGCACATAATTATAAAATCCACGAAGTGCTCAGAGCCGCATAGCGAATTAGAACAGCCGTCTTCCAACCAGCCTTGTTGCCCAAAGGCAAACACATTCAACTCTTGTAACTGACTTTTTTATGGCATTTATTTCTATTTTGAATTCGTTGGCTCATAAGCTATTTCTTGACTTATTATTTGTAGACATGTTCCCAGTGATTTTCTGGGGGAGGAGGATTTAGCGCTCTCATCCCAGCTCCTGTCTCATCTCTCCCTCCAACTCTTGTGAACTGTTTACATCAAAATTCTGAGTTAAAGCAGTCACGGCAAACTTACTAGGACATAAATATGACTCACGCACGATGCAGGTAGTATATTAATGGTTATTTTTTTTTATATAAACTTTGGGTTTTTTAGAGTTAATAATAATTGCCCAGTTTGAAAAAATTGTTTAGTGTATGTACCTATTGTAAGATTTTTCTAATTTCTCCATTGGTGTTTATCTGCCATTTAGTAGTTTTCCCCAGGTCAGGCATATCAGTGAATCTGTGGGTTTTGTGTTTTTCCTGGCATCCTCTTCCCCAGTCCAGACCGGTCACTTCTAGGCCTGCCGCACACCGCCATGTCGACACTTCCTTGGCGGTGTTTTCTGTTGGGCCCTTGAGTCTCTTACCTTCTACCTTCTCATTTTAACAAGATAATCCTCCAGCCATTGATGTAATTGAAAATTGAAGGAGGAGTGGAGCCACATACAGTGTTGGCAAAGGAGAAGCTTGACGCGTCCGTTCTTGCCCGTTCGCTGTTGCTGCGGCAGGGAGGCGCCGACGGACACGGCTGTCCTCGGAGGCTGTGTGTCCTTCAGGCTAACGCCTGCCCTTTACATCACGACGAGAAGGAAGGGGCGAGGGCCTCCTGCCTATTAGCTTGACACGGCGACCGTCTGCTCCCTTGCTTCTCCTCTGAGCGGGGCGGTTTTACGTCGGAATTTGGGGAGTGAAGAAGGCCTCCTCGGGTCTAAAATACACTCCCCGGGGAGCACTCTGAGGTTTGTTCCTGGGGTGGCTGGCACAGAACGGATGGGTCGGGGTGGGTGGAGCGGGGAGAGGGTCCCAGGGGGAGGATGGAACGAGAGTGAAGGCGAAGCCCTGTCTCAGGAGGTGAGCTCTGAGTGAGCTTGTTGATCCATCCGTTCTCCTCTGCCTCCTACCTCGTCTGGCATTCTTCTTTTTAAATCCAGTTGTGAGGAAAAGTGGTCACAGAGAACACGGCTGGGGCTCAGTGGGCAGTGCTTAGAGGCAGGTTCTGGGCAGAAGCAGAGTGCAGTCGGTTTAAAACCACCGTAATCTCCTCTACATCGGTGGGAGTCATCAGCCGTTTGCCAGCAACATTTCCGGTCCCTTAGTGGACAATGACACCAGAGCCAAATGGGAAAGCAGTGCGTTCTGCACAGTTAGGCCTCCCGCGGTAAAGATGACAAAAGGGAAGAGCAGCTCCGTCTGTTTCCTGGGGCTGCCCGGAGCAAATGACCACAACCGGTGGCCTCCGACGAATTGTTTCCTTTCACAGTTCTGGAGGCTACAATGCTGAAATCAAGGCACCAGTGGGGTTGTGCTCTCTCGGGAGGTGCTACGGGAGGACCCTTCCCTGCCTCTTCCTGGCTTCTGGCAGCTGCTGCCCATCCTTGGCATTTCCTGACTTAGAGACTTAATTCCAATAGTCATGACGTGGCATTCTGTCTCCATGTCTCTCTCCTTCTAAGGACACCAGTCATGTTGGCTTCAGGCCTCCCCCTGCTCCAGCGTGACCCCATCGTGACTCCTTATATCTGCAAAGCACTGCTTCCAAATGAGATCACATTCTGAGGTGTCTGAAAGGACATAAATTGTGTGGATGTGTCGGGGGGGAGGTTGGGGGGAGACACTAGTCAACCCAGCACAGTAACTTCAATAAGCTTTTGTTGCTTACAGAAAAGTTCCAAGATACGCATCCAGGGATGGCCTGTCTGATGGCTCCTCTCTCGTCAGCATGTGCCTTGCACTTCATGGTGTGTGAAGGCTGCTTAAGTTCCATCCATCACGTCTGCCTTCCACCTTCGAGAGGGAGAACAGGGGAGAAGAACGGTTCATGTGGCATGTGCCAACCGTCCTTCACACTAAAATGCAGTATTTCTGCTTATATCACATTGGGCAGAACTTTGTGGATGAAGCTGGGGGTTGTTGCCTTTTTGTCGGACAGCTTAGTGTCCCACTCAAACTTGGAAGTTCCGTTTCTGAGGAAGAGAGAGTGGGCGGAGATGAGGAGATTAGGTGGACAGCCAGGAGTCTCCCATGGTTGGAGCGGCCTTGTCCCTCTTCCCCACATCATGTGTGGAGTAAGTGGATTCTTAAATGAATCTCCAGAAGTTTCTGTGTTTATTAAGCGATTCTCTAAATGTCTGGATAGTGTTTTCTCTCAAGAACTGACATATGTTTGTAGGACTCAGAGATGGTTGAAGAACTCAAATGACTTTTTTTTTTTAAATGAAATCCAGAGCTACCGCGTTACTCTAGAAACTCAGGGGGAGTCGTGATGCTTCGTGTCTACCCTTGTGCGAGCCTGACTATGAAACAGTCCCAGCCTCCCTCATCCTGCCCACGACTCCCCGGTCTGGAGGAACGAGTCCCCCTTACCTTCCTGCGTCCGGGCCACCGCGTCTCCGTGCTGCTCTGCTTCCATGCCCGTCCCGTGTGGGCTCACGAGCACCCAGAGGTGTGGACACGGTTACGGCTTCTGCAACAGTCCCGAGTCTGGACCTCCTCAGAGAAAACAAAGGGGAGAGATACTACCTTTGCTAAAAAAAACTTTGGCTCCGTAGGACGTCTTCAGGGACAGGAATGGAGGAGGACACTTCACACCTCCCGCCACCACACGTCTCCCTGGTCCAGTGAGTCACCGTCTTCGCTTTGACACGCGGTCTCGGAGTCACCTCGCTTCTGCGTCCGCCGGTTCCAAGTGCTCCGGCTGAGGGGAGCCTCCCCGCGACAAAGGGGGTGGCGGTCTCCAGGTTCTCTTCACGTTTCGGGCTTCTCGTGGCCTCAGTAGCACACACAGGTGTCGGCTTGAACTAGGTCAGCGGGGCTGTGGAGGAGACGTCCCGGTAGGAAGGTCACAGTCCTGTCCCGGCGCACGGCGAGAACTTGGGGGTTGGGTCAAGTGCGTGAGAGGGGTCAAGGGCGAGGAGGACGCCTGCCGCGGTCGCTCCTTCGCCCGAGCTCACCCGTGCGCCCCCGTCGTACCTCCTGGTCTCGGGGTGCTGCCTTCTGGATGCCGCGGCAGGGAGGAGGCTGGGCCCCGCCGGAGAATCCCTCCTTTTCCTTGAGGAAATAAAAACGGCTCATTTTCTCAGACTCTGTAGACTTCGTGATAGCCGGTGGCTGGGGGAACTCCTGAGCGCCCACCCCTCAACAGCAAGGCTGGTGTGTAATTTGCGCACTTGGGGATGTCTCGCCGCCTGTATTATTTTCACAACAGTAACGATGCAGGAACGAAGGCCACGTTACTAGATTAGACAGATTAGACAGATGCGTGTTTTCTGACACAAATAAGCCTTTCTCCGACCGGTCCTTTTATGGTCCCCACCCGCCCACACACACCAGCCACCCACACAACCCCACATTCTGAGTAGCAGGTCCCTTCCTGCTAACGACGGACCTTTGGGGCAGACCCAGAAGTAGTTTGCAAAGACTGGAGACATCGCCCCCTGAGAGGTACCCGCGGACCCACCGCACTCTTTTGTGGCCCCCGCAAGCCTGTCTGTGCTGAAATGTTTCCTCTTCCTGGGGCGTAAAGGGGAAGAGGAGGCTGGAGCAAGATGCTGACTTCTTTATGAGGCAAGTCGATTTGGAAATATTAGGTGAGGAGGGAATAGGGCTCCAACTTGCTTTCTTCAGTGTTAAAAGATGCCATCTCCCTGCTGATTGGCGTAGAGGAAGGATTTGAGCTAAATTAGAGGAAAGGTTTTTTTTTCTGACTGCTAGAGCCATATTAAAACAAACCATTCCAAAGCATGAACACTGCCATCCACACAGAACTCCCGGTGTTTGATCCCTGGCTCCTCTGCTGTCTCCAGTTCTCCCTCCAGCCGGCCCGAGAGG
Organism: Lontra canadensis; assembly: GCF_010015895.1. Lineage (NCBI taxonomy): Eukaryota > Metazoa > Chordata > Mammalia > Carnivora > Mustelidae > Lontra > Lontra canadensis. The sequence continues at coordinate 5,510,476 of NW_022631070.1, read as the reverse complement.
GGCCACTGAGCAGCCCCCATCGGGGCGCAGAGCTGTGACATTGAACCTCAGGTGAATCTTGGGACTCCGAAACAGGTCATTTTAGTAAAATGTTCTTAAATCCGTAGTCCAAGGTTGGTGCTGGTCTAGAACATTTGCTCTAAGTTGTAAGCACTGGGATATAAAGAGCTCTAATCCCACAGAGAACACTGCTCCCAGCCATCCCTGGGTCATTCTGTGAACAGGACTGAGAGGCCTTCAGATCCTCTCCTCTCCGTGCAGGAGCTCCGTGGAACAGGCATCCCTTCCCCCTTCTCTTCACACACATCCTCTGCTTTCCGGCACCCAAGTTATAATTGTTTGATGAGAGGAATGTAGAAACATCTGGGGTCAGGTTCCTGGGTGGCACGTCTGCCTGCAGCTCAGGTCATGGTCCAGGGGTCCTGGGGTTCGGGCCCCACTTTTTTTGCCTCCCTTCCCCTATGATTCTCTGTTTTATTTCTTAAATTCTACATGTGAGTAAGATCATATAATTGTCTTTCTCTGATTGACTTATTTTGCTTAGCATAACACCCTTTAGCTCCATCCACATTGTTGCAAATGGCAAGATTTCATTTTTTTGGTGGCTGCGTAACAGTCCGTTTAAACAGGAGCATTACTGGGGAAGGAGACTCTCTCAGCCAGGTCAGACTGATTTGGTGGGCACTGGAGAGCCCATGTCCTCAGGGCATTAGGCCAGGCCCCCCACCCCCCCCATAAACCTGTTGTCAGTTTGTACCCATTTATTTGGTTTAAGGAGTTACTCTCTGTGGTGGGCAGGATCCCACACGGTCCCCAGGATTCCTGGCCCGGCACACACAAAGCTTCCCATTATTCAGTCTAACACTAATCCAGGTACTGCCATGAAGAGAATTTGCAGATAAAATGAAGATCCCCGCTCAGCTGAGCTTAAGGGAGGGCAATGATCTGCACAGGCCTGAACCCTTTAAGGCAGGGAGTTCCCCCCCCCCCCAGGATCCAGAAGAAGGGGTCAGAGGTCGAAGCATGAGAAGCGATGGGCCTGCTTGGATAGCTGACTTGCGGAAGGGAGGGGACCACGTGGTAAGAAGGCAGGCAGCCCCTGGGAACTGAGAGGGGCCCTGGCTGACAGCTGGCAGGAGAAAAGGACTTTATTCCTGCAACCACGGGAGCTGAATTCTGCTCATGGGAGTGAGATTGGAAGCAGGTTTTTTTTTTTTTTCTTAAAAAACACAAAATATATTTGTATAAAATATAAAAGTTCTGGAACGAAGCCAGAGAGTTGATCGAATTCCATCCCATCATTCTCTCAACTAAGAATCCAAACCCAGTCAGTATAGTTCTCACCTGTGACCATGATTCCAGCCTCGTGAGACCCTGAACGGAGACCCCAGTCTCTCTGCGAGACTTCTGACCTACAGAATCGAGAGCCAGTAAGTGGTATTTTAAGTCACTACATAGCGGTAATGCTCCTCCTCGTGCTGCTGGAAATTAGGCAGTTCCCATCTTTAATGGTAATTAGTAGCTGATTACACAGCCAAATCAGTTTGGGAGTTCTCTCATTTAGTGAGTTCTGCAGCCTCTATAATTACTTTTTTAAGTTTTTTTTTTTTTTAACTTTTTATTTTGAATTTCAAAACACAAAAATATTGCAAAGAGGACAAAGAATCCATCCCCCCCCCCCCATTCCCCAGATGTTACAGCAGCAGAGTACAGCCCTCTGAATCCGGAGATTAATATTGGCACAATACTATTCCTGTGTCACCCTCTGTCCTGCTAACATCCCCGTGGGGGCAGGCGCCATCCAGGTCACCTCTTCCATTTAGCCTTCACGCGCCTTCAGCTGCCTTTCAGCAAGAACACTTCCTCAGTCTCCTTGTCTTCCACGATTTTAACATTTTTGAAGAACTATTTGCCAGTTATTTTTGTAATGTCCTATATCTTCGGTGTCTCATGTTTCCTCAAGGTCCAGTTCAGGTGATGCATTTGGGGCAAGAACGCTACACGTGTGATGTGTCCTCCCCAGTGCCTTATATCCAGAGGCACCTGAGGCCGATTGGTCCATCACTGGAGACCTCAATGTTGATGATGTGCTCCAGGTGGCTTCCAGGTTCCTCTGCCATAAAGTCACCATCTTCCCCTTGGTCATCCGTGATTACCTTGTAGGAGATACTACGAGACCGTGAATCTCCTGTCCCTCACCGCACTACTGCTCACTAATTTCAGCGCCCGCTCACGGTCCTGCTCCTCCTGGAGACGATGAGGTCTGTGCTCTTTGCCCAAGGGTGACTGTTCTCGCTCCATGATTCCTTCTACATCTAGGATTCTAATCATTTCCATAAATTCTAGAATTTGTGAGGAAGAGCTTTCCCTCCTTCCCTAGGTATTTAGTGAGTGTTTTCTTTATTTATGTCGGTATGGACTCACGGATTCTCACTTTATTCTACGGGGCACGACCTGTTTCCACCACAATTTCTTTTCTTGCACAGACTGGCTCGGACGCGCCCTTTCAGCTCCGCTTCTGTGGCTTTTGCACACGTCCTCGTCACCTGTTGGTACCTCAGCGAAATAATTCCTTGGTTTCTGGCACCACGAGGTGTTCTGGGCTCATCTTGTACTTCGCTGTTCCAGCCCTCCAAGGTCTCTCGGTTCTTTCAGTCGGAGACTGGTATTTAGAAACCAACAGCTGCGAGTTAGATGTGTCCGTATAACTACTTGTAACGTTTATAGTTTTCCCAATGCTGTGGGAAATATATATTTCCCAAATATAGTTTTCTCAACACAGTGAGACATGTGTGCACCTGCACACGTGCACGCACACACACTCACGTGTTGGTAATGGGCAGTTGAAGAGCTCATCCCCAGGCGGCAGGACAGCGCGACTCCCATGCCCTTGTTCGTCCACAGGGCGACACTCCAAGTGGAGAGATCAGGCTCCGTGGGCCCGAACCGCTTTTCCTCCCAAGGCTTCTGATACCACCTGTGTGCGGTTCCCACACCAACAGGCAGTTGTCTCGGTCCTGCCATTTGGTTCAGTTCTGACGTGACTCCCTGGAGTCGACAGGCCCCACAGGGTGGGGAAGGGCTCGGTCCCACAAGACTTCAGATGCCGATGCCGCGACTGCGTGCCCGGGTACCCACTCTTCTGTCTGACTTGGCTACGAAGTCAGGGGCCTCCACAACTTTCCCTCCTTCGGGTCTGAGAATTTGCTAGAACGGCTCCCAGAGTTCAGAAAAGTGCCGTATTTGTTATTATCAGTTTATTATAAAGGATACAACTCATGGAACAGAAGAGACGCCAAGGACAAGGTAAGGAGGGCAGAGGTGTGTGGACCTCCCACGCCCCGAGCACGCCACCCTCCCAGCACCTCCCCGTGCTCACCGACCCGGAAGCTCTCTGAACCCTGTCATTTCAGGGTTTTTATGAGTTTTCATCACGTTGGCATGACTGACCAGTGGCGATCCGACTCCATTTCCAGCCCCTCTGCCCTCCCTGGAGGTAGACAGGTGGTATCGAAAGTTCCAACCCTCCCGGCACGATGCAGTCTTTCTGGCCACCGCCTCGCCCGAAGCTGCCCATGTGCCCTGCCCCAGCAGTCATTTCACGAGCAAACACTCCCTCATTCCTGCGCAGATTCCAAGGGTCTTGGGAGCCACGTGCCAGGAACTGGGGACAAAGACCAAATGTACTTTTCTTACTGTATCACAATCAGGCACGTGAGTCCACAAGGCAATAAAGGTGCCAAGTACAAGGAAGAAAGGCCCACCCACCTCAAACTGCGTGTCCTCTGGCTTCACTGAGACGAGAAGTCTTGCCCCCTTTACCTGGCCTGAGATAAAATCGGCTTTCCTTGCATGTGAGTCCAGGGAGTAAAGTGCAAGTTCACCGAGTGTTACAGCCGTGGTAGGGAAACGAGCAGAGGGAGTTGACAATCTCTCAGTGCACTGAATCTGGCAACCCCTCCCCATCTCTCACTTCCTTTTCCTCTTGCACAGACTGACACCCACACTCATGAGGCCTGTGGCACAGGAGCCGAGGTCTGAGAGCTCCTGATCCCAGACTCCGGCCAACCCTGTGTAACAGTGTCTTTCCAGAAGGCTCCACTGGGGCCGTGTCCCAAGCCAACTGACAATACCTTGTCTGAACTAACAATTACTTCCCTCTCCCCAGACAGTGGCTCCCTCCAAATGTGGGGCAGGAGTATGGACTACTACCCATAAAAGAGAGCAGGCCGGGAAACTGATTCTAAGAAATGATTAAATACAGACAACCCACTGAGTTTTCAGTTCACCTGGATGGATTTCTTCACTACATAGTAAGTGGGGAAATTGCTATTTGCACGAGCGTCTTAAGTATTAGATCAGGAGATTGTTCGTAACATCATTTCTTCAAATTGCAGTATAAAATAGCACTTTCCACAAGCATTAACTCAGCCTGTGAAGTATCCAATCCCATCAAACAACGAAGTATTTCCCAGGCGCTGGCCTTTACAGAGGCAGAATGAGTAGTGATGCTCGGAATGGCCTCCCTCCTCCATCTCTCTAGGTTACAGCTCCTCGAGTCCCATTATTTTTATTATTTTTGACATATTTAACGATCTACATGTGAGGTGCTGCTCCAGGTTCCCGGGAAACAGCAGGGACCAAAGGAGAAAACTAGAATGTTCGACAGAGGTGGTAACTGCTGGTTTGATGGGGGGTGGGGGGGTGGGGGGTGGGGGCGGTTAGTAATAAAGGGGGACAGGAGCCCAGGAGTGGGAAGGCTTGAGGGTTTAGAAGGAGGGTGGCCAGGGAGCCTCGCAGAGACGCACTGGTAGGGGTGACTCCCTGCGCCCCTCGTTTCATTTCAGCTCCAGCCAGCGCAGCCCCTTGAGACGTCCCCCTGAGCCCGAGGGATAAGCGCGGGGCACAGTCCCCAGACCTTTCCTGGGGGGGCGTCCCCAACCGCCCGCAGGAGCCGACCAGCGGGCCCGACGCCGCCCCTGCTCCTGAGGGGCTGGTGGGCGGCCCCGGCGCGCCGGGAGCGCAGGGGTTAAGCGGCTTCCGCCGGGCCCGCCCCGGAGGCTGCGCCGCCCGCCGCGCCGCGGTTCCTCCCTCCGGCTGTGACGCGCCCCGCTTTGCCCAAATATGTCCCGTTCCCCCCCGCCCTCGCCCGGCCAGGGCGCCCCCGAGCCGCGGGGCTGCCACTCGGACGTCGCCCGGCCTCGGAGTCCCGGGCCGGCCCCACGGGGCGCCCCCCTCCGCGATGCCCTTCAGGAAAGGTAGGCGCCGGCCCCGCGAGCCCACCGGCCCCCGCGCCGCCCCCGGCCGCCCCCCGCGTCCGCCCTGCCCTCGGGCTCCCCGCGCCCGCCGCCCCTCCGCGCCGCCCCTGCCGCCCCTCCCGCCCCTCCGCGCCGCCCCTGCCGCCGCCGCACGTGCCCGCGCCGGTGCGAGCGGCGCGACTTGGAAGCAGCCCCCGGGCGCGCGGCGTTCAAGTTCGCGGAGCGGCGGGAGCGGGTTCGCGCGCGGACCCGCGGCCGGGGGGCCCTCGGGGGGCGGCCGCGTCGCCGCGTGGGGTCCCGTCGCGCACTCCGGTTGCAGGCTGAGTCTGGGGGAGGGTCGGCCGCGGGCGCGCGGGTGGGGAAGGCAGGTCCGGGTGCGAGTCCTGCCGCCGCCTTTCTCTGCCCTCTGACTGTCGGGCAGCAGTCCTCGGGCCGCCCCGGAGCCTCAGTTCTAACGTGGCGGAATGGACAGGAGTAGGGACGCCGCACGGGGACCGGTGGGACAGGGCACAGAAGAGCGAACCGATGGGAGGAGGTGGGCCCGGCCACGGAAGGTGCCCTCCAGCCAGACCTTCCCTCCCGGGCCCCCTGCATGGAGCGCCGCCCGCCCCCGGCCCACCTGCAGGCCTTTGGGCTCTTGCACTGGGACCGTCCCCTCTGCAGGGGGGCGTGGTGGGCACACAGGGCCTGTCAGCAAGCCCCCGATGCTCCTATGGCCCCCTGCCCCGAAAGGGGCCCCCGTTGTCTTTATTTGGCCTCATCTTGCGGGCAGGTGATGGAGGCCCTGATGCTTCCAAGTCCGAGTAGGGCTCGGCTGGAAGGCTGGCCCCGGGGTGGAGAGGGAGACTCGGTTTTACTTTGCAATCAGCGCCGACTCCTTCCTGTTTTATTGGGGTCGGGAGAGGCTTGGGCTCCGTTGACCCACTGTCCCTCAGAACCCAAGGCTTCTGCACCCCCACCTGGGTACCGCGGCCTGGCTAGAAGTGAGAGCAGGCCTCCCCTCCCGCCGGGTGCCTGGGACTGAGCTGTGTGGTCCTCTGCCCCTTGCCTCCATCCCTGTCCTCTTGCCCTCTCTTCCCTTTCCTCATAACTCGGATTAATAGGTTAATGCTGTGGTTGCCCGTGTTGCCCTGTTGGCCTTTGTCCCGTAAACAGAGGTTGCTAAGATGCCACTAGGAGCTCCTGGTCAGGAAGGGGATGGTTGGCACTCCTTGTTCTTTGGGGGATGGTGAGAAGTGAGGTGACTGCTTCTGAGAGCGGGGCCGGAGAGCTCCGTGGGATCCTCGGTCAGCTGATGACGTTGCTGTCCTCGGGGTCTCCCCGATTCCTCGTATAACGTGGTGCCCTGGCCGGGAGGTTCCCTCAGCTCTCACCTGACCGCATTTAGCTGCCGTGGGAACAGTCGCAGGTGTGCCAAGTTCACCCCTTCCGTGTGGTCTCTGCTGGCAAACTCCCAGCAGGCTTGTCCCAGCACTTGTTGGGGGGAGAAGAGGAGCGGGGCTTCCGCGTCATGGAGGGAGGAAATACCTGGGCTGCTGAGTGACGTTTTACGCGTGGAGATTGCACTCGATGACGGCACTGATGCATCATACAGGACCAGACATTTGCAAACTGCGAGATGTTAGGCTTTTTTCTTTTTTTAATCTGAAGAGAACATTGCGGAGGAAAAACGCCGCTCCTCCTTTCTGTGGATGCCAATTCCGGAAGGTCCCAGGCTGTGAGAAACAGTCCTGTCTGGGTGTTCTGGAAGCTCCGGCGGTCAGCCAGGGCAGGGACCCTGGAGGGCTTGGAGTTCAAGGAGGGACTTCGCACTTAACTATCTCGAAGGAAGCACGGATGGGAACTGTGGGGAGACGGGTCTGTGCAGTACGGTGATGGGACGTCATCTGGAGCTGCTGGAGGGGGAAAGGTCTGCCTGTGAGGGGGGCTCAGTGCCCTGTCCCTGAAACTGTCCAGGTGGGGGAGACTTGAGTGAGTGCAGATACTCTTTCATGTTTTTTTGGGCTTGGAGTCATCTGAACCAATATGTTAACTATTCAAAGAAAGTAATTTAAAAAATAGGAAAAGACTTTCCTGCTCTCCGCCCCTCCCTGCCCCAAGAGGAACAGAAGCTAGCCAGAGAAGGACTCCTTCTAGCTAACCTCTAGGACGTTACTGGACCACTCATTCCCTTCCCATGAGGTGTTTCTGTGCCCTGACAGGTAAGACCTTGGGATCAAGAGATCAGAGGCCTGGTGAGAAGCACGGGGCATGCTTGCGCATGGGGTGAGCTGAGAAAAATTGAAAGCATTATTACAGAGGTTTGGGTGGGGTCTAGGAAAGCCGAAGGAGAGAGTACAGAACCCTGGGCATTACCACCCCAGCTTAAAGGGCTGAGGAGCCTGTGGCCTGATCTGTGACCTGATCGGAGATGACCTTCCCTTAAGGATTCCTCCAGAGAACAAACTGGGCAAGTCAGCCCCTCTGCCCCTCCCTCCCTCTGACCTCAGGGCATTGGCCCATGAATTTGCTTGCGCTTCCGCCCACTGGGACGCAGAACTGGGCAGACTCGCCTTTTGTGGAGGGTGGATACGGTGAGACAAACAGATAAGCAGCCCAGGGTCTTAGGCGTTGGTCCTGTGTCTTGTGCGTGCGAGGAATGCGCCTGGTATCCCCTGAGGGCAGGGAATGCAGAGTTCAGAGATTGCATGCCGTGCCATTCATTCATTCTTTCGTTCGTTCATCCTCTCGATTGAGTGCTTGCAGACACCAGGCCCAAGGGAGGTGCTGGTTGGGTAAGATCTGGCAGTTCCCTCCCTGTAGGACCTCCACAGTCTGTCTCCCCGACGTGGTCCACAGTGCTGCAGGCAGGCAGGCAGGCAGGAGGCCCTGAGTGTCTATGGATGGGCAGACGTGACTGGGACCTGCCCGGGCAGCAGTGACCGTCCCCTCCAGGCAGTTGGGGATGACATGTGAATACTCTCTTCTCGGACGGTTCCAGCGTGATGGTGGCCATGGTGGGGAACAGGGTTCGGTCCTCCGCCACGTGGCTGGAAGAAGTAGGTCTGGAGAAGTCAGCCTTGAGGTTGGTTTGAGTCAGAGGAGGAAGTGTGCTACCATGAGAACAAGAGGCGGGTGGGCAGGAAAAGCTTAGGCCGTGTTCCCACAGGAAGACCACAGCTGGCTGGGGAAAGCCAGGCCGAGCTGTGCGGGAAGGCTGGGGGAGTTCTCCCTCGACACCCTTCTCCTGGGATTCGTGTGCGGCTCTGTTCGGAGGTTGGGGTCTTGATGAAATTCTCAAGGGCCCTTGCTGGCCGACGGGTCTGTAACACTGCCTTCAGAGAGTAGAGTATCGAGTATCCTAGCACCACACACCACCCCCACACCCGCCTTCAGAGGGGCCAGGGGAATAGTGGGTGGAGGTCCTGCCTGATGGTCAGAAGCCACACTGACATTACCGAGCTCCCCCCACCCCCTGAGTGCCTCCCGTGTGTGCACCTACCTCCCAGCTGCCCTCTGATGCACGTGGCCTTGTGTCCACCGTACAGATGAAGGACATGTGGGTCACAGGGGTTATGTGGCTTGTCTGGTTCCCTCCTCAAGCTGTGTGGTGAACAGGGCTGGGAGACACCCCCTGCATGGTGCTTTCCAGCACGGCCCGTGATGAGAGTTCTGGCTGGGTGCCGCCAGGCAGCGATCATAGAGTCCGGTAAGTCCGCCATTAGGAACCAGCTACTTCTTTCACATTGGCCGTGAGCAGAGAGACAGACGAAGGGGACTGACTCCTCGGGATCCTTGAGAGACCAATGCAGGTGGGCCTGCCCAGGAAAACCCCAGCCTTCTGCCTCTCCTCGGGTGGCCCCAGGACACGGCTGTCACTCGTGCTGATCCCATAACCCCGGCTGGTGTCGTGGAGCTGAGAGGGGCCAGCCAGATGACAGGCCACGGCCTGCTGAGCTGACCGGTGCCTGCTGGGTACTGAGTTTCAGGGATGATGAGGGAACAGAAGCAAAACCCAAGTACCACCATCACAAGGGATACAGCCCCTTCGGAATTCCTATGACTCAACCACGGGCAGCAGGAAGGAAATCAATTGCGTTTCTTACGATTTTGCTACCTGGGGTCAGCATTTTTGGACTGTAAGCCCTTGGATCTCTCCTTTTCTCTCCAGTTCCCCAGTGGCTGTGCAGAGAGCAGATCCTGAAAAGACCGTCTCTAGGAGGGGCTGGGCTGGTGCTGTCCTTGACGGCCTGGGCTTCCGCTCTGCACCCTGGGTGTCTGTGTCCCCAGGCTGGGTCCTGGGGTGCCTTCTCCTCCCCCAGGGGCCCAGTGGCTTACTGGATAAGGTTAGGGCTCCCTGGGCATTTCGGAGCTCTGTTCCTGACGTGACTGCAGCGTGTCCCTGACTCCTCCCCAGGGAAGGGGACCCAGGGGTGATGTGTATGAAAACACCATGGCATTGGGGAGAAAACACTGGCCCGGGAACTTGGAGACTAGGTAATGAGAGGCCCATTGTGTCAGGTACTGGCTGGTTATCTCAAGCCACTTGTGAGCATATGGCCTCAGGAAAAAGAAGGTGTGAACTAAAATTCCCTCCAAATCTGATTCAGTACCCTCTAATCACTGGTCAGACAGACATGGAGTGTCCCAAGCTTCTTGGCCAAGCTGGCTGCAGGGGGCAGAAGGGATCCCCTTCGGGAGTCATGGGGAAACTTCTGGTCCTATGGAAAGGACCAGACCCCATGGCTCTCATTCCTGGCCACACATTTGGATTAATCAGGGAGCTTTTTAAAAAGTCTGATGCACCAGAAATTCTGATGTAATAGTTTGGGTTGAGGCGTGGACAGACATTCTCATGAAATAGTACTTATCCCAGAATATATAGTACACCGTGATATTTTGTCATCTGTTCCATTTCATTAAAAAGGACTCTGGTCTGCTTCCAGTAAATTGATTTCAAGACCGCTAGTGGGGAGTGACACGCTGTCTTGAAAGGACCGTTATTGCGTGATTGCTGTCCCTCGGAGGCTGGGAAGTGGTAAGCCGCATTTCCCAGACTCCCTTGCAGCTAGGGCTCTGGGCGTGATTTAGGATCTTCTGTGAGATCCGAGTGGTCATGCTTCAAGGCTTCTGGTAGGTTTGCTGTGGGGGCATCTGGCCTCTCCTGGGGGCTTTCTGAACCAGGAGGCCTTGGGAGGAAGCAGAGAATCCGGATGAAGGGATGGAGCCCCACGCACAGTCAGCCATCTGCAAGGGCCACATTTCCCTGGGGACATTCACAAAATAACCATTTGGGGGAACACAAGGAAAGGGAGGGTTGTAGACTTGTCAGCTGGGGATGCTTAGTAGAAAAGGCAGAAAACACAGCTGGATGCCAGCCAGCTGTCCCTGCCTGCTGGTGCCTCTCCTAGCCGGTGGTGTTACCTCAGTCACTTCCCTGTGCCCTTCAGTCATTCAGCAAACACCTGTTCAGCGCCTGGTGGGCCAGGTGCGGGTGAAGGGCTGAGGGTACAGCAGTGGCCACTATAGGCAAAGCTGCCTGCCTCCGTGGGACTTACATTCTAACGGGGAGATACAGACAGTAAATAGAGAAGTGAGTAAATACAGAGTGTGCCTAATGGGCCTGAGTGCCATGGAGAGAAGTGAAGCAGGAAAGAGGAGGAGGGAGGTTGGGGTAAGCGGCTGTTAACTAGGATGGTCACTGTGGGGGCACATTTGGGTAGAGGCTGAAGGGAGTGTGGAGTGGACTGTGGAATATGTTAGGAGAGTGTTCTAGCAGGGGCAAGTGTAGGTGCAAAGGTCCTGTGGCCACAGTGGGCTGAGTGTTGGAAGCCAGTGGGCTGGAGCCAAGTGTGTGTAGGACACCATTCAGAAGGGTAGCAGGGCAGATCTTGTAAATCAGGGCTCCTCTAAGGCCTTGGCCTCTAACTTGGGGTGGGGCAGGAAGCCCTTGGAGCGTTTAAGCAGAGAGGTGGTATGAATTTTATACTGTAAGCCAAATATGCAGCATGTGGCTGCCTTCCTGAGACTGATGTGCAGGGTGACAAGGGTGAGTCAGGGAGGCCAACTGGGGGCCAGTTGGGCGAGGTCGGGGGGGGAGGGACAGGTGCTTGTAAGGGGAGGCCCAGGGGAGGCAACAGAACGCAGGGTTTGGGAGGGGTTGGGTGTAGGGGAAGAGAAAAATTGAGTCACGGAGGACTCCTGCGGCTGCTCTAGGTGACCCGGAGGGGTGCTGAGGACACCGGTTGGTATCCTAACGGCTGTGCGGCCAGCAGGGGTGGGGGCTGGCGGGGCTCCGTGGAGTGACCGTTGACTAGCCTAAAAGAGTAGCGGATCTCCGCATGCAGTGGTTCACTTTGTATCCATGGTTCCAGAGGCTTGGGACTCAGCAAGAAGCATTCTAGAAAGATCTGTTGTGCTCCAGGCCAGCTGCCGGACAGACACCTTGTTTTGGAACAAGCTGGCTTTCAGCATCAGGGCCGAGTATTCTTGCCACGCATGAGGGATTCTTCCCATTTTGATGTGTTTTACCCAAGGACGCTGCGCACGGATATGGTCCAAGCCGGGAGAGAAGCAGGGGTGGGTTTTCATGTGGCCGGGCTTTCTGTGTGAGTGGTACCCACCTGCCGGTTAATTTCTGTCCCTGCTTCGTTTCCGTAGCCTGTGAAGGGCTCATTGTAGGGCAGGGTAAAACCACTCCAGAAAGGCTTCCTGAACAAACTCAGCCCAGCCCTCAGCGGCCCCCCTTAGCCTCTGGGCCGAGGGGACCGACTCAGCCTGGTTTGCCCGGATTTCCCCTGTTTGGCTTGGAAAATAGCGAGAAACAGCGGCCTCCTGGCTCCCGGGGCGGTTGGTCACCCCACCTGCCCCCGGCCAACCCCGGGCCCCAGGCTCGCGGCCTCATTCAGAGAAACTGGTTTTAAAACCTCATTAACGTTTGAACAACAAAAGGAAAGAAGCCAACAAATGTTGCGGTGGGTCCGGGGTGCAGCCGGGAGACGGTGGGGCTCCGTCTCAAAGCCGTTCTGCCAACAGACGTGTAAGAGAATCCAATGGGAATTTTGTCATCAATTTGCCGCCTTGTCCGCATGGGAAAGGGTTCTGAGTCTGTACTTGGGCTGGGTTCTGTGTGAAAAACCTACAAGCTGAATGTCATGCTTTTATAATAAAAAAGTGAGTCAGTTGGTGCCCACTTTACTGTGACTCACGCTTGCGGGGACCGCGAATGGAGAACAGAAGCAGGGCTCGACTTCAGGCTGGAACCACGTTTTGTGCAAATCCCAAATGGAAGCTGCACTTTTTATTTGAAGTCGTTTGAATGAAGCAAAAGGTCATGGTGTCACGGTTGTTTTATAGGACATTTCTTAACGTTATCAAACTTCAAAAAAATTCATTTTGGAGTACCTACTGATAAGTCATCAATGGCCTGTCAAAAAAATCATAATCCACGTGACAGAAGAGCCAACTGTCCGGGGCGGCGAGATGGTCCTTTTTTCTCTGTGGCTGTGTTCCTTTTTCTGCCTTCTGTTAGAAGGAGCTAAGGTTTTTTTTTAAATGGTTTTTTTTTTCATATTTTTTGAATTTAATTCAATTATTTAGCATATGATGTATGATTGGTTTCAGAGGTAGAGGCGTGAGTCATCATTCTTCTGTAACACCCAGTGCTCATTCCCTCCCGTGCCCTCCTCGTTGTCCATCGCCCAGGACCCCATCTGCCTCCCCTCTCCTCTCCAGCAGCCCTCAGTTTGTTTCCTAAGATTTAGAGTCTCTTAGGGTTTGTTTCCCTCTCTGGTTTTGTCTTCTTTCATTTTTCCCTCTCTTCCCCTATGATCCTCTGTCTTTTTTCTTAAATATCAGGGAGATCATATGATACTTCTCTCTCTGACTGACTTATTTCACTCAGCATAATACCCTCTAGTTCCATCCACGTCGTTACCAATGGCAAGATTTCATTTTTTGATGGCTGCATGATAGTCCATTGTATATATATATATACACCACATATTTTTTTTTAAGATTTTATTCATTTATTTGACGCAGAGAGAGAGATCACAAGTAGGCAGAGAGAGAGGGGGAAGCAGCCTCCCCTCCACCCCCTGAGCAGAGAGCCCGATGTGGGGCTCGATCCCAGGACCCTGAGATCATGACCTGAGCCGAAGGCAGAGGCTTAACCCACTGAGCCACGCAGGCGCCCCTGTCCCACATCTTCTTTATCCCTTCATCTGTTGATGGACATCTGGGTTCTTTTCATCGTTTGGCTATTGTGGACATTGCTGCTGTGAACAGTCGGGTGCACGTGCCCCATCAGATCACTACATTTGTATCTTTAGCGTAAATACCCAGTAGTAGTAAATTCCCAGCAATTGCTGGGTCACACAGTAGCTCTATTTTCAACTTTCTGAGGAACCTCCACACTGTTTTCCAGAGCGGCTGCACCAGCTTGCATTCCCACCAACAGTGTAGGAGGGTTCCCCTTTCTCCACATCCTCGCCAACACCTGTCCTTTCCTGACTGGTTAATTTTAGCCATTCTGACTGGGGTGAGGTGGGATCTCACTGTGGTTTGATTTGTATTTCCCTGATGCCAAGTGAAGCTGAGCACATTTCACATGTCTGTTGGCCATTGGGATGTCTTCTCTGGAGAAATGTCTGGCCATGTCATCTGCCCATTTGTTAGGAAGAACAAACGACTTTTAAAAATCAGGTGCTCGGGGGCACCCGGGTGGCTCAGTGGGTTAAAGCCTCTGCCTTCGGCTCAGGTCGTGATCTCGGGGTCCTGGGATCGAGCCCCGCGTCTGGCTCTCTGCTCAGCGGGGAGCCTGTTTCTCTTCCTCTCTCTCTCTGCCTGCCTCTCAGCCTACTTGTGATCTCTGTCAAGTAAATGAAATCTTAAAAAAAAAAAAAAAAATCAGGTGCTGTGGAATATAAGATAAGGAGATAAAGACACTGAATCTCGTCAGGGCCCAAGACAGCACACGTGGAGACCACAGCGGGAGACCCCGTTTCACCCCGACTTGGTTGGCAGAAGTGAAGAGGTCTGCGGGGGTAAGGTGTTGGAGAGAACGTGGGTCAGAAGCGTCTCTGATACATCGTGATGGGCGCGTCAGTTGTACACGTGTCCAGGAAGCAGTTTGGAATTTTCTAGTAAAGGTGGGATTCACATCCCCTGTAACCAGGTGTGTCCTTCCTGGGCATGTCACGGAGAGGATCTCCTGCACAGGCCATGTTCCATCCGAGAGGAGCAGCACTCAGCAACCCAGCGCATGCGCAGGAGAGGAGACGATGCGTTCTCGCTGCAGTCACGCAGTGCGGTGTCGGTTGCGCCGCCGTCTGGATGAGCCCGACATGGAGAGACAGTGGTATTCGATGCTGTCACGACCGTTTAAAAAAATTGCAAAACATTAGATGCAGTAAAATACTTTCTAAGTAAAGTTAAAATGCCTAAAACTGAACAATATGCTTTTAAGCAGTATGCACCTAACAAAACCAGTATTTCTTTTCTAAAATTCAGGATAATGGTTACTTGTGTTTGGAGGGAGGCAGGAGCAGGGATGGGGGAACGTGTATCTCGATGGAAGGTAGAGTGAGAAGCTCGGACGTCAACTGGCTGATGGGTTTCTGCTTGTCTATTACATCCCTTCAATAAACGGTGTAGAAGAGGGCCACTCGGGGATCAATGATGTGTGTACGAGGTGGACCAGGGGTTATGATGGACCCTGGTCTCTGTGCTTGGGGCCCAGAGATCAAGAAAGAATGAAGAATGGTTCCTCCCACTTGTTCAGGAGATCAGCGGTTCCCAAAGCTGTGTTTTTATGGTTGTAAAATAGTTGTAGGACAACTTGAGTGCCCTCTGTGCGTACAGTAGTGGGCGCCTTCGGAGTGAAGTGGACACACGGTGAGAAGAGTATGGGAAACCTGCTTCACCCCAGTAGAACTTAATATTGTAGTCTTAAATTTTAGTTGCTCATTTCTATTATTACCAGTGACATTTAAGTTTTAACAGAGAAATGAAATTATTTAGAGAGTCCATTTCAAGTAGTAGGTACTTGTAAATATTAAGTCCTTGGAGGTAGAGACCCAGATTGGATAGATAGATAGATAGAGACAGACAGACAGATGGACATTGACTGTAAAGGCTGGACTGGAGTCTGGCCATTAGCGTGGCAGTTGGCCAAATGCATTTGGCGTCTGTGTTGTATTCAAGTTCATTTCCTGCCTTTGATGGTTGTATTGTAGTTATGCATGTAGGAAAGCATCTTTGCTTTTAGGTGATACACACTGAAGGATTAAGAAATGGGGCAAGTTTTATCTTCATGGTTCAGAAAAAAATAATAGGTATGAATTTTTAAAAATATTAACTTATGTACTATCTTCTATGTATAAAATATAGATTTAAAAAATGTACTAACATACAGAGAGAATGATAAAGCAGATGTGGAAAATGTTAGGGTGAATTGGGAAGTCTGGGATACATGGGAAATGCCTCGTGCATGGGACTTTTTCTGTAAGGTTGAAATGATGTCAAAAGGAGAAGTTAAAATGGAATGAGAGATGCTTGGTCACCTCTCCAGCCTCATTGCCTGATCCCATCTCCCGGTTGCTTTTGCCCCATCCTTCCGTGCTTCAAGGTGCCAGGTCATGGCCTGGGGCCATGTTCACTCTGCCTGGAATATTCCTCCCTCAGCTTTTCCTGCAAAGCACTGGCTGATTCTCTCCTCCTCACAGAGGCCTTCCCTGAGCACCCCGCTGAGAGCCCTCACCCCATCCCATCCCTCTCTCCTCTCGGCTTTCCCATTGCTTCTGAGGGTATAGGCGAGGCACTTCTGCTCCTAGATGTCTACCCACGAGAAACGAAAACATGTCCACACAAAAAGATACACATGGGTTTTTCAGAGCAGCATGACTCAATACCCCCAAAGTAGACACAACCCCATGTCCATCCACTGATCGATAAATAAAATGTGATATATCCATACAATGAAATAGCGTTCAGCAGTGAAAAGGAATCCTGTATCTACAAAGCAGATGAGTCTTGAAACACTTGCTCAGTGAAAAAGCTATTCACAGAAGATTGTGTGATTTCATTTATATTTCATGTCCAAAAAAAAGCAAATCTGTAGAAATAGGAAAGTAAATTTGTGGTTGCCTACAGGTTGAGGAGGAGGGATGTGGAGGTGTGACAGCTAAAGGTTCTGTTGGGGTAATGGAAAGGTTCTAAAATTGGGATGTTTACACGAGTCTGTGAGTATATAAAAAACATTGGATCGCGCAGTTTTAAATGGGTGATTTATAGCTCAATAAAGCTGTTCCAGAAAACAAACAAAAGGAATTCATCGTCCTCCACAGCAGCTCGTTTCTCAGCCTTCAAGAAGCAAGGCTTTGTCCGTGTTTTCTGGAGAAGCAGAAAGATACAGAGATTTTATAAACTTTGTCACGGCGGACGGATGACGCAAAGGGGCTGAGGCTGGGACCTACGTTCCATGCTCCCTCAACTTCTGCCTCGTGCACCCGTCCTTGTCCTTCTTCCTTCTTCTCCAACTTGAACAAATCGTGGCAAGCCAGTCTCCTTCCATAATATGCCACATCTCCGCCATGCTCTGGGGGCAGTAAATTTTTTGTCCTTAGTGGTTCACAGAGAGACCTACGTCACTCTTTCTCTTGTTTCTGGCTTACATTTTACGTCTCTTTAAAGCTTAGGCATACCATATGTGTAGTAAGTGTGCAAATTCCAGATGGTTTTATACATATGTGTACATCCATGTAACCCAGCATCTGACCAAGCTACAGAACATTTCCAGTACCCCCAGAAGGCTGTCTGGTGCCCTTGCTTCTCAGCAGAAACCACTAGGCTGACTTCTCTCATTAGGAGTAAGTTCTGCTCATTCTCGAAATCCACATACGTGGAATTGTACATTAATGTATCTTTTCAATGTAGCTTCTTTCCCTCAACATCCCTTCTGGATTTTTTCCGTGTTGTTACGTCTAGAAACGTAGTATTCTACGTTTATTAGTAGTATTCTATTGTGTAGTATTCTTTTGTGCGAATAGTTGACATCTTATCCCTTTCATTGTTTTTCTTTAATTTTTAAATTTTTTAATTTAAACATTTTTAATCCATACTGGGATTAGTTATACTGAATTAACATACAGTGTGCTACTATTTTCAGATGTACAATACGCGACTCAACACTTCCATACATTACTCTGTGCTCATCATCCCCCTTCTATGGTTGATGGGCCTTTGGGTCGTTTCTGGTTTGGGTCATGACGTTCAGAGCCACCACGAACACTCTGTGTGTACCTGACTTTTGGTCGGTACAAGCGTCCACTTTGGAATTGTTGGGTTGAAGCAGGGTGGTAGGGTTAGTTCTTAAATCAGCCTTGCTCTGGATGATTTTCCCCTCTGTAACCTAGGGACTGTATCATCTATGTGATCTAGAGGAAAGGTACGGTCTTCCTCAGGAACAGTCTACCCTCTCGAGGGTTTTTCTGCTCACATCTTGCTGACCATGCCTTCGCCCCCGAAAACACGGTCTCCCAATTCTTGACGTCAGCTGTCTTACTGCATGGTTTGCCCTGCGCACCCCTCACCCTCCCAGCGGTGCTGTCCTCATCAGCTCCCTCCTTGGGTATGTTTGTGCCGAATCTTTAAGGCCCCACCCGAGCCACAGTCTGCCTTGAAGTCTTCAAGCCGGAGGGACTCATGGTTCTTGTGCTATAATTTGTATTCATTCCGTCTCCCCAACTAGACGGTAAACTCCCCGGGCAGTGTTCCTGCTGCCCAGCCTCGAGCCTGGTGGATGATCGAGAGAGAACTGTATGTTCAGGTGATTCATTTATGGGAACGTTAATGCTTCCGCGCACATACGAGTCCTCAAACAATACCATTCTCTGACTTGCGGTTGTTTAAATCTCTGTTCTTGATCGAAATTTCAAAGTGCATTAGAATCTTAGACTGTTTCCTTACAACGATCATATGAAAGGTGCGGTTAGGGGAGCTTGACCTGCTGAGGAAAGAACAGCAGGTGGGGGGCGCCTGGGTGGCTCCGTTGGTGAAGCGTCTGCCTTTGGCTCAGGTCATGATCCCGGGGTCCTGGGATCGATTCCCGCATCGGGCTCCCTGTTGGTTGCGGAGCCTGCTTCTCCCTTTGCCTGCTGCTCTCCCTGCTTGCTCTCTCTCTCCTTCTATCAAATAAGTAAATTAAATCTTAAAAAAAAAAAAAAAAAGGAATAGAAGGTGAGCAGCCTTCCCAGAGTGGCTCATGGAACTTCTAGCCTTTAGGTTTCTAGGCATAGTTCAACATGTAAACTCATTCACATGACTTACTTTGGGGTGTCTCATTTCATTTCACTCTCCTGAGCACATTTCCTTCATCCTTGCCCCTGCTAGCAAGTTACACACTTATTTTTCCAAGGGAGACCACTTCTGGTTCCATGCTGCTTTCTCCACCTTGCTCCACTTGTGTCCTGCATTATTCTAGGTGGGAACATCCTCCCTCAGGATCTGCTTGGCTGGTCAGGTAGACATTAAAAAGGAAACCGAACCTCTGAGAGGGTGTGGCCCTGCACTAGGCAAGGCACCAAAGATCAGCGGTAGCAGGTCTCCCCTAGAAGGTGTGAGAACCACTGCCGACGTCTGTTGAATGAGTGGACAAGACAGACTTTGCTGGCCTCTCGTAACAATGCTTAACCAACAGCCAGAAATGCATCGCAGCCGAACTGGCCAAAGGGAGGCCTCGATTTCAGGAGACCTCTTTGACCCACTGAGCCTCCTGATAACCAATGTCCATGGTGTTCTTTGATTTGAAACAGAAGTTGCAGAATCTGTGTTCCTTCTCAAAGTCGGTCACTGACATGGCCCCGTTGCTGAACCACAGGATGGTCTCAGGCACTTGCTGTGTGTGTGTGTGTGTGTGTGTGTGTGTGTCTACACGAGCCTCCGAGAGAGGGAAGAGCTATCCTGCTCCGGAGACATGCCTTGTAAGCAGATGGGAAATATTTCTCGACACTGAACATCGGCTACAACACCTGGGGTTTAGGGACTCACTCGCCACAGACTTGTCCCTTTAATTTCACATGTATTTTCTTTGTGTAGCTACACAAATGTACCACTTGGGTCCTTGACTTGTGTTTGCTTGGTGCCGCAGAAATGCAGTCTTGGCCCACTGAGCACTGATTGTGTGTTAGGAAACTAAATGTGTGCGAGGACAAGGAGGGGCGCTGGCCTGGGGAAGTTTTCATTTCTGTCTCCTTCTACTTTAAAGAGTGTCCAGCCTTCAGCAGCATTGCAGGAGTGACCCCAGTGATCGACCTCTGGGACCTGGATGCACCGGCTGTTGGTCTAACCATCTTAGCTCCTCCATTGATTCTGTTGATGTCGCACCATCAGGGAATGAGCTGCAGACATCACGGCATTTCGTCCCTCAGTGCTCCAGCATGTTCTTCCCAAGAACAAGAGCATTCTCTTAAATTATCACCATACAGTTATCATCCTAGCTGGAAACTTGCTGGGACATAGGACTGTTACCTAGTTGCCGGTCCGTATTTGAGTGGTCTCAGTAGTGTCTTTAATAGATTTTTTTTTTTCTTTTTGCATCTAGGATCCAATCAAAGGTCACACATTTATCTAGAAGTCTCTTTTTTATCTAGAAGAATTCTGCAGCCTTAGTTTGTGTTATTTTAATGATACTGACACTTGTGAAGACCCTGGCCACTTCTTTTGCAGGAAGCCCCTCAATTTGGAATTGCCTGTTGGTTTCCTTCTCAGATTCAACATGTTTGGCAAGAAAACTGCATAGATGCTGTGTGTCCTTCTTACTGGCATTCCATCAACAGACCAGGGGTCGACTTGTCCCTTTAACAGTGACGTTGAATAACTTTGGCCATTTGTTAGGGCATCTCATAGAGATAGCTTTTCCCCTTCGCAATTACAGACGTACTTGTGAGGATCCTTTGGGACGGCTCACAAAGTGTGAATCTAGTACTCTGTTCCCACTCATCTTGAATCTCCTTTACTCCTGGCCTTATTATGAAAATAAAAATCCTCATGATTGATGTCTATTTTCCCATAAGTGATGACATTGAGTAGATCATAAATTCAGTGCAGAGGTGAAGGCTAATGCCAGATTTCCCGAGGCTCTAAAAATAATCTGCACAGATAGGAGAGCCTGAAGGAAACACAACTGGGAATATGTTATGTTTTTTTCCATATTTCCCAGTCATTTCACAATGAATGTATATTACTTTTAAAGTAACAAATAGGGATATTTTAAGGCAAAAGAAACCTACATAGGTTGGATGTCAACACCTTGGTCCTACATATTGTAGGGAAGAAAAAAATACGTTTCTCTTTATCCTTTTACATTCTTGGCTGAGACTCTTTCTGCCCCCATAAAAAATAATCAGGAAGGAAAAAGCCACTTTTTCATTATGTCTGTGATGTGCATACATTCACGTGTCCCACAAAGATACTAGACTCGAACTGCCAGACAGTTGGACCTCATGGACCCAACTGAGCTAAGGAAAGGGACAAGGGTCCGGGGCCTCAAAGGCAAGAAAGAATATTTACAGAAGGGTCAGAAGGCGAAATGTAGGGTAAACAGTTTGCCCAGCCGCGCATGTAAGTGAGGTGATGTGTGGCCATAGCTCTCTTCCTGGCATAGACCCCCTTTGCGTGTAATTTCCCCTACAAGAGGGTATCTTATACTTTGCAGAGCTCCTGCGTGTCTGCAGTTTCTCAGAAATAACCAGCGCAAAATAACCCTTATGCCATAGAGGCATATTTTGGGGTGGCATATTCTGGATCCCTTCCATATACCTCCTAGGACCCAGGCACTGTGGGGACAGAGCGCTAAGGACGATGGCAGGTGGAGGGCAGGGCTTCCTGGACGGCGCCCTCGCCCGCGCCAATTTTCCTGTCGGGGCAGGGGCAGGAGCCCCTGGCTCTGTGGGGCAGGAGCCGCCTCGCAGGCGGGGGGCGCCGCAGACCCAGCCGGGCCGCCGCTCCCTTGCTCCCGCTGCTGCGGGGCTGAGGTCAGCAGAGCCGGCCAGCGGGCGGGGAGACGGGTCAGCCCGGGACGCTCGGCGCGGGGCGGGGCCGGAGGGGCGGGGCGGGGCGGGCTGGTGGGGCGGGGACTTAGGGGCGTGCCCGGCGGGCCGGATTGGCTGCAGGCGCGGCGCACGGGCCGGTCAGCTCGCGCCCCGCCCCGCCCCGCCCGCCCCGCACGCTGCATTCACGTGGCGCCGCCCCAGCCTGCCCCGCGCTGCCGGGTCCGGCACGTGGGCGCGGCGTGCACCCTGCGCAGCTGCGCGCCTCGTGGAGGCTCCGAGCATCTCCGCCCAGTGGCCTGTTTTCGTGTCCTCCGCCGGGTCCTTCCCCACCCCCCCCACCCCATCAGGTCCGTGCGCCCGCGGAAATAGGTCGGCAGGTGGTTCCCGGAGTCCGGGCGGGGCGGGGCGGGGCGGGGCGGGGGTTCGCGCGGCGCAGGGGGAAGGACACGCGGGGGCGCATTAGGCGAACAGGGGACATTGCAACAGAGCGTGCGGTGTTTTTCTCTGTGGGGAGTAAACAGTCGTAAGTGCCCGACGCCGCTGGTCCCTGCTCGGCACCCTGGACGGGATGTTCTGTGTCAGTCACATCAGTAAACAGCCGGCACGGGTGCCGTGGGCCACAGGGGTCCCCTGAAACCGCAGCCACCTTCTGAGGGCCAGTTGCCCCTGGTGTGGGGCCCAGATTCCTCACCACGAGCCGAGAACACCCCCTCCCACCTCCACCCCCGCCCCGCAGCCTGGAATGAATTGGGGCCGGGGTTGCATCTGAGTTCCCTGGGAAGGCGTGGAGTTAACTTGCCCAGAGTGACTCAGCTGGGGGAGGGGCAGGAAGCAGGCTCTAGGGGGAGTGCTCCAAGAACGGGGCTGGTTAGCCCTGTGCCGAGAGGTCCCAGGACCTTGTGAGGCCGTCGGCTAGTGTTTGCTCGTGTGGTCATATGTGGTCCCCTGCCGCAGTGCTGTCCTAGGGGACAGAGCAGACCATTCATGGGAGGGGAATTTCAGGTCGGTTATAGAAAAGGGGCAGGAATGATCCTTTGTGGAGTTCTTTCTGGGAACCAGGTACAACTGGGCGTATACATTTATCAGTCAGAAAATGGGGCAGTTCAGATCGGAGTTTGATGTGCCAGACTCCAAAGCCTTTCATGATGCGTTTGTTTTAATGGAACGGGTCACTTTGGGATTAGTGCCAAAGGGTTTCTTCGTGGATGGAACTCATGACACTAGAGGTCATTCGGCTGTGTGTAGCCATATCACGGATTCTCCACCTGGGATGAAGAGGGAGGTCATCCTGGGCCAGAGGACGATGCCAGCACCACCTGAGAGGGAGGAGGCCACCTGTCTCATCAGCAAGTCAAATTTTCCAGCAGGGCACATCTGACCCATTGTGCCTATAAGTGCTCTCCACCTTGGTAAAGCAGTAATCTTGCCGTGCAGTGTAACAAATGCGATCACAGTGTCCAGCTGTCATCCAACATTCGTCCTGCTTCTTAGCCCGTCCACTTTCCAAATCTGATGCTCCTTCCTCTTGTCCAGCCCCTGTGCCTTGACCAGACTAAAAGGGGAACCAACGCAGTAAGGACTGAGGAGTGGAGGGGTGACTAACTTGGGCTCATGTCAGCCCTTGAGGCAGCACAGATCCGGTGTACAGAAAGGTCAGGAGGGAAGCACCTGGGCTGCTCTGACTCACTCTGTGGCCCTCAGTGTCTGACATTGCAGACTCCAAGCCCGGAGGGCAGATGCATGAGGGGGTAACCCTCTCTGAAGTTTTGGATTCATATTATGAACTAATAGCTTCACACTTTCTGAAAAGACAGAAGCTCTTTAGGAATCTACTTTTGCCTCTACTCCATGTGTTAAATTGTCAAAAACAAAACCCATAATAGCATCCCTGGGAGGAAGGTGGGAGTATGGAATTGGTATAAAGAGGCAATATCTGGTTTTTCTTGGTTCTCCAGCAGACCTGGTTGTAATTTCTTACCAAAATCCAGCCAGGAAAAAAAAAAAAAAAGAAAAAAAACTGAGCCCTCTTCTCCTGGAGGCAGCATCCAGAGTTGGTTTCCTCTCTGGCCTGGATGTAATTTCCAGAGATCCTAGATGCTGTCTCTGAAGGTCCACATACCTTCCTTTCAGTAAGTCTCGGGTGATTCCTTCTAAGCTTCCTGGGTCATACGTGTCTCCTCCAGGGTATCAAGGCCATGGAGATCATCCAAGTAGCCAGTCCAGCCCAGCTAAGTAGTGCTTAGATCTCAGATTAAGATCCAAGCAGTGCTGTAGAGAAGGTGAAATGTTCCTGTCTGTCTGCAAGTCCTCTCCTGCCTCCTCCGCCCTCAGATCCTTCATTAAGGAGGATTCTTAAAGCCAAAGTAGCTCAGTTCCCATTTGAACTGATTTTAGAGATCTGGAACTCAAGGGGTGGTACCCTAACGGTAGGTTTTAAGGCATAAACAACTTAGGGAGAGGCTAGGAGCAAAAGTCCAGACACATTGTTCTTTCCCTGGCCTTTCGGTGTCCCCACCCCAGCATCCTCCTCCTAAAGGGCAGCTCGGGTGGGGAGTGTGCTGGAAGACTTGTCTTTCGCCCCTGATCACCCACCCTGGTCGTCTTTGTATTAACGGGTAAGGGGCAGAGATGGAACACCCCCACCCCCACCCCAGGCTCTTCCTGCAGCTGGGAGTGAGAGTGAGTGAGGCTGGAAGTTGCTCCTGGGCTCTGCTGTCATACTTCCTGGCCTTAGACACCAGTTCCGCTGTGTAGAAGCTGTGTGACCTTAGAGAACTTCCTTCCCCTCTCTGTGCCTCCGTCTCCTTGCCTGTTGATGGCAGGGTGGTTGTGAGGATTGCGCCCCAAGCACTCCAAACGTGCCTGTCGCATGCTGGGTGCTCCTAGGTGGTGGCTTTGGTTCCTGACTTGAAGGAGCCCCGTCCGGCAATGACAGCGCTGCGGTTGCTCTCACCTCCACTTCCTCGTGAGCTTAAGTGGGCTGCCAGACTCAAGGATGGGTGGTCAGCACAGCAGCTCCCCTGCCCCAAGTGCTAACCTGTCCGCCAGGCCTGCCCTGCGGAAAACCGTGCGATGTGCAGGGCCCTGACTCGTGTACAGGGAACTTGCTGATGGTCCAGCCACCCAGGACAGCCTCCCCCCCCCCCGCCCCCCGCCAAAATGGTCCTTAGCCACATTCCTCTCCTTTCTGTTCCTTCCCAGAGTTCTCTAACAGAGTCCCCATCCTTGTATTCTCTTGCCACGAGGTAGCTGGTTGGGCGGCTGATGCACTGGGGAAACAGACACTTCCCCATTCTTTCTGGTTTTCTTACTTGTGGGATTTGTAATGGGATCTCGCGGTGACACAGAGCTGGATCTTCATTTTAGTGCAGGAGGAATAAGGCAGCTCCAAAGTGGGCTGGAGCCACTGGAGTTGATAAGAAGGGGTAGGAGACAGGAGGCATGAGCAGGGACCCAGCAGACCCATCTTTCCCCAGGGGTTTTTGATGTTGATCTTGGGCCTTTGTTTCTGTTCCTTAGGCTGCCTTGGGGGTGAAATTGCCCTTTCAGACTGGTGCCTAAGGGAGATGCCTAAGGGATGGGGAGGAAGGGGATTGTTTGCTGTGGTCTAGACAAAGGCTTACAGGTATGCAAGAGGCTTTAAAAATACTTGTGAAAAATTCCGTACCATCTAAATGTTGTGTTGTGGGGTGATATCCCTGTCGCGGAGCTCTCGCCCACAAACTTGGCCACAAGGCTCAGAAGGATGAGGGAGAACTGGCCGCTGGCGGGTTCCCAGCTTCGTGTTTCTATAGTTATTTCATGGATGTGCATTTTCGCAAACCGTCCCCAGCCTCTTGGAGAGTCTGGGTCGAGAAACTGAAAAGATGAAACACTGATTGATAGTATGTGTTATTAGAAGTATGTAGTATTAATCCCTGAAAAGGCTTTCCCTATTCCCTATTTCTAGGAACCTTAAATTAGTAACATTCTGGGAATCTTTTTTTGCAATGACTTTCCTGGACTGCTGCTGGTGGTGGTTCAGAAGCCGTGGGGTTGGGGGAATGTGCCCTGGGGGCCCACCTCTGGTTCTCTAATGAGTGGTTTTGCTTTCAAGCAGGAGAACCATGTTTACCGGCCACCAGAGCTCCAAAAATAGATGCTTATCCTAAGACAGGAGGTGGTGGCATGGGGAGAAGAAATTTGAAAACCTCTGTAGCTCTTGAGTTCACCGTATCTTGAGTGGCTTCTTGCTTTGTTTGGTAACCTAAAATTGAGAAGGAATACTAAGTCCTTTAAGGTAAAAAAAAGAAATCCACCTGCCGGACTCCCTCCCACTCCCCTCCATCCCTTGTTTATGTTTTCTTTCTTGGTTCTCCAAGGAATGAGATGCAGAAGATACACATTTAAATGGGACTGGAAACACCCAGCCAGAGAAATTCCTGGGGCTGTTGATGATGGGAATGGAAAAATTAGGAGTAAAAGTGGGGCATGTGTGTGTGTGGGGGGTACTGTGCAATAAGAACTTTCTGGAAAGAGGAGATGACCAATATGTTTTCCATTAATCCAGGAGTTGGGACAGGCAGGGCATATCTCGTGTCCTTCCTTGGTCCCCAAAAGATTACTTTGGGTGCAGGAAGAAAATATGACAACTTCCCTTCCTGTTTATTTTAGTGCATCCTTTTTAACTTCTAATTTTTGCTTAAGTTTCATGATCAGTATGGTATAACAGCACAGGAGCCCGTGTTTATAATGGACAACTTAAAGAAATGCCTTTTGGGGAGGAAACTGTGTGGTCAAAGTCTGGATGCTGCTCCTCAGAGAAATGACCCAGCAGGGGAACAGCAGTGCTTCTCTAACTTGAATGTGCCAGGCTCGTTGGTGGTGTTATTACAATGCACATTTGTAGTCCGTAGGTCTGGGCTGGAGCCCCAGGTTCTGCATTTGGAACTGACTCAGAAGGGGTGAGATGGTGTTTTCCTCTTCTTGCTGCAGCATTGCACCCGGTGTCTCAGACGTAGAGGGAAACCCAAAGCCACGGGGCGGTCAGGGACAGATGCTCTGGCGCTTTCTTTCCTGGCATGCCCAGCCCTTACTCTCGCCGCTGCAGGACGTCCCGCACAGACGCATGGTGGATCAGCTTGCCGGCATCTGTTCCCATGAGGGATGTGTCGCTGTCACATGCCTTGTGATGTTAATGTGCTCCTTGGTCCAGATGGTGTCCGTGGCCCACTTCTCAGAGGGGGAAGGTGCTGGGTGCAGCCGCGACAAGCCGGTGGCTGGGGAGTGTGGAGAAGGAGATGGGTGGACAGGTGCGCTCGTGACAAGGTCCCTGTCCCCTCCCACTGTTCTGTACCTGGCAGACAGCCGTGCTTTCCTTATCGTTCCTTGCCCTCCTCCGGGGTGTTGCTGACACAGGGACACCACGCTTCCTGCTTCTGATGTGCACGAACAGTTGCCCAACACATTTCCACTCCTTGGCAGTCAAGGGACACTTCCATGAGGCCACTCTTCTCTTTCACCACCTTGCAGATAAGGAAACCGGGGCCCCAAATTCTTAAATCGCGTATCTAGGATCGCGGGTCTTGTTAGCCGTGTGGCAGGGCACGTTCTGCTGGCTGAGTGCTCAGTGTTCTTTCTGTTTGAGTCAAATGAACACCGCTGTCCTGGGAGGCCCTGAGAGGTCAGAGTTTTTGAGGACTGAATTCTCATTCATTCATTCTTCGAGCGATATGATGTGTCTGGTCCCATGTGTTCGGGATTCAGAGGTGAACAAAACAGTCCATGGCTTCAAGGAGGGAGACTGAGATGCAAAGGTGCGTTCACCGGACTGCTCAGTGCCGTGGTGGGTGCAGGATCCCGTGGCCCGTAGAGGGGGCGACAGAGAAGGTTACCCGACAGCAGCGTGTCCGAAGGGCGGATGATCCTAGCAAGATATGGAGGGGGAGGTTGCTACCAGCAGGGAGATCAGTACGCGGACATCAGGAAGCTTTCCTCAATTTGACCCAAATAGAAACAATAGTAATTAATACATTTGAAACTTAACAGATAGTCCTCATGACATGCCTGTTAATTGCTGTGGTTCTTTGCCAGATCAGCTGGTTTAATCATTATGAAATGTCCCTCTTGAACCCCACAAATATTCTCGGTTTTGAAACTGACTTAGCTCTTAATCGAGTGACTCCCTTTTCCATTGGTTAGTGTTTGCCTGGTGTATTTTACTTTGACGTATCCATTTCTTGTTTCAAGTGGATCTCTTAGAGTTGGGCTTGCTTTTTCTTTTTATCCACCATGACTGTGTCTTTTGATTAGTGTTTAGACCATTTATACTTAATGTAATTATCAACTGTCTTCAAGCACAAGAACCAGAAGCTCCCTGTCCCCCTTCCCCTCGTGGGGGGCAAAGAACCACAGCAAGTGTGGTTCTTCCAGTCTGTTCTGAGTCAGAGTCTGGATTTGGGTTTGGCCTGCTTTCTCTAGAGATTTCCTCAGGAGCGAGCCCCAGGATCAGTGGCCTTCTGGGTGTGGGCTCGTGGGGCTCAGGTGTGGAGTGCTGTCTTGAGAAAGCGACGACCAGTAGGTATAGCCGGTGTAGAAACCACTCTCCCCACCCTCACACCCACATCCTGCCAGGCAAAGCATCCAGCTTTTCCTCTTGTCCCTTTCTGGCCTGAAAAAGCTCCCTGGCCTCACGATGACACCTTATGATGCCAGAGAACTGACTGATTTGCACAGGGGGTTTACTTCTGCAGGGCACACTCACTCAGTGTAAATCTTACGGCGCTCTGGGCTGCGGTGAGAAGAAAAATCCCTTCAAAAGCAGAATTTCTAACTCCTCCTTTTAAGCTTACAGTGTAGGGGCCAGGGGCGATGTGACGCCGTCCTGTCACAAAGGGGATTGACTTGGGTGTGGGGAAGGATGTCCACCTCTGTGTCTGAACCATCCAAACGGCGGGACATTCTCCCAGTAAATATCCAGATACCCCGTTGGCGCATCCTGTCCCTGTGCAGTCATCTTGCAGTCCCAGCACTCATTTCTCAGGTCCCTATAGGGTCGGGGTCAGTGGGACTGGGCTCCTTCCTGGTTGGGAACAAGAGGCAGGATTCCCAGTGCCTTAAATGGGACCTGAAGACCCAGGGACACTTGGCAGGGTAGCGGGTCACTTCTTCAGGTGTGGTTCTCCTAAGCCACAGATGGATTCTTCAGGGTCCCCCTGACGGACACTGGGAAGCACCCGGGACTGGAGCAACTTACAGGTTTGCCCACGGCCGGCCGGCTTGATGGCGCGGAAGGCGCAGAGCTAGGCTTCAGCTGTGCGCTGGGCATGTGGGCCTGTCGCTCCCTGGAGACAGGCCCCTGCTGACTCCTGTGCCTTCACCCCGTGTGCAGCCTCACAGAGGCTCAGATCGTAATCCATGAGGCATCACCCACGGCAGTCATTCAGGTCCTCCCCGTAGCCTCTCACACCCCACCTCTGCCTCTTACCCGGGGCGGCCTCTTCTCTCTGGCCCCTGACGCCGCAGCCCCCGACCTGTCCACCCCAGAACTCACGTCACACCCCTTCCTCCACGAAGCCTTCCACCTTGTCTTGCGGCAGGATGGGGCATCGTTCTTGGCGCTCGCACCAGGCCCTCACGCTCCTCCTAACAGGAGCCCTGCCCCCGCTGTCCTCTCCTGTGCCCCTGCCCGCGTCGGCCAGCAGCCCCCGAGAGACGGAGGGGCTCCTCTGTCACCCTCCTGGGCCCAGCGCCGGCACGACATCCCCTGCCGGAGGGCGAGCTGGCCAAGGAGGCCGTCCGTGCTGGCGGCTTTTGTGGGTCCCGCCTGCCTCGATTTTCCCACCCGTGTTCTCAGGGCTGGTGCTTTGTTCTGGGCCGGATGCAGCGACAGATCCCGCAGCTCCGAAGAGCTTCGCGTGCGGGTGGGACCCGCCGCAGATGCCGGACGCAGACCGGTCGCAGGCAGGGATGCTGCGGGGGAGATGCAGGCGTCTGGACCGGGCAAGAGGGAGATGCGGAGTCACCCCGGACAAGGAGGAGGAGGGGTTTCCGGGGGGGGATGCTCCGGGAAAGCAGCAGTGTCGGGGAGGACGGGCTGTTTGGGGGAAGCAGCAGGTCGGGTGACCAGAGTGCAGAGAGATTGCGGGAGAGCCCTCCGCAGAGAACCCAGGACGCAGCCCCGGGCTTTGGGAGCGGTCCTAGAGGAAGTCGGGAGACAGCAGGGGAGGGACAGAACCGGAGCGCTGTCCTGGACGAGTGTGTCTGCGGTGGGCTCCCTGCACTGGAGCGGGAGCGGCTGGGGGGAAGGAGGTGGGAATGGTGATCTGTGGTCCGGGTGGGGTTGTTGGGTGAGGTCGTTGGGGTTTAATGGGAGCGGACACAGTAGCAGCGGGGGGATGCCGGTCAGCCATGTGAGCGGCACAGGGAAGGTAGGATTCAGAGATGAATTCGCTGTAGAAAGACGTGAACCAGCAAGTCGTAGTAAAGGAGGGATGGGTGCTGATCAGGTGGGCCTCCTTCTAAAGCTCGTACTTTGTCTGCAAGCCTTGGGGAGCCTCAGTTTCCTCGTGTGTAAAATAAGGGAATTCAATCTCTGTGACTCACTCTGGTTTCATGCTAGACCTGGTCTCCAAGCACCGACCTTCTGTGCTCATCGTTTCGCCGACCCAGGTCTGTTTCCCTGAAGAACCTGAGACTTCCCTGACCTCTTCCTGTCCGGCCACATAACCTGCTTTTGCAGTCCAGTGTAGGGGCCCTCCAGAGAGCCACAGTGCCCGCAGCACCGGTCTGGCCCTGGCCCATGCCCTTCGGGCGTGTGTCCTGGAAGCGGGTTTCCACACCCCAGCCTGACCTCCTCCTGCTGCTGGCGGGCCTGCAGTCCCGGACTGGGGGGGCCGAGGAAGCCAAGGCCTCCGGCGCGGGTGTCAGGGCAGTTTTGTCTCTGGAACCAGGCTTGCTGACACCCGACCGCCGAGCAGGGGCTAAAACTGGGGCAGGCCTGGGGGAGCTGGAACGCATGGCCCCATGGGCTGTGGGCGACTGCTGAGGTGAGAGGAAAGGCGGGGGCTGAGCGAGTACTTGGCACTTGTCGGGTGGCTAGCGGGCTCCCCGGCTGCGCAGACTCGTATCCCTCTTCAGCAGCCTTTGCGGGTGATGCCTGGACACGGGGTCCTCATGTGTGCTCATGGACCACTTCTGTTTCATTTCTTTTCGGTTGGGATGGATTGGTCCCAGCATCTCTAAAAAATACCAGATTTACCTCTCCTTTGGTTTCCATGCTCGAGGGAAAGAACTCTTTCTAGTAGGGAGAAGTATGAAGTTGCTATTCCCGTGGTGATACGTTACCGACAAATAGTGATGTTTCATCCCAGCCTTGCTGTGTGCACTTGCTACGTGCAGTTTTGGGCAGTTTCAGAGACAGACTGCCAGGGGTAACTAAAAATCCCAGCGTAATGAGCACTCCTGATGTGCCAAGATCGTGCTAGGTGTTTGCATGCATTTGCTCACTCACACAGAAAGGAGAAGATCCTGTTACCCTCATCGGATCTTACAGCCAGTACGGTGGGGGTCTGGAGAGGACCGGAGGAGCCCAGAATGACAGGCGGTCACCATTGCAGCCATTGCACTCACCATTGCAGGGAGTCTGGCTCCATGGCCCTTAGTATGTCCCTGTATGTATAGACCCACCAGAGTCACCGTAGAGAAAGGAAAAACACAAGGCAAACAAACCAAAAATAGCTGAACACAGAAACACTTACACATTTTATGGTTATTCATAAAAAAAGAACCCAAACGGCCATTTAGTGATGAAAAGCCACTCTACCTCCGGAATCAGCTAGGACATGCAAATTAAAGCTGCAGTGAGATGCTACTGTCCACCTCTTTTCTACTCCATACCAGAGTAGAGTAAAGGGAACTCTCCCGTGGAGGGAAAAGCGGTGTAATCATTTTGGAAAACCATTTGGCAGTAGTCATGGAATAGAGGAACCAGCTATGACCCAGCAAGTCCACTGACCTGGCAGCTCCATTGGCGTAGACCCTACAAAAATGCCTTTATTTGCGCACTGAGACAGGTACGAGAATGTGCACAACAGTGTCACCTGTGAGAGCCCTGATGGGGAACCGTTCAGTGTCCCGTTAGCATGGATAAATGCATGTGGTATATTTGTACGATGGAACGTACAGGACCATGGTAGCGGGGACCCTTAGCAGTAAGAGGAAACAGCCTGTGGGCAAAAGTTGAGTGAATAAAGCCAGACGTGATAGAGTACATACTGCCCTATTCCGCTGATGCAGAGTCAAACCATACAGACTAATCAGTGTTGCTCAAAGTCAAGACACTGGTTACTGGGTGGGGGTGGGGTGCACTGGCAAAGGGCTTGGGGGCTTCTGAGGTCGAGCTGAGCACTGCTTACTCAGGTGTGTTTGCTTTGAGCGTTCATGGAACTATGCATGTTTATAGGTCTGTTACACTTCAGTAATATGTTTATTTAAAACCTGACTTGGGTGACAAGAAGCCTGGGCCCTAGTCCTCGCTCCTCCTAACTTGTGAGGGCCTCAAACAAAGAATGTTTGTCTGGATCCGCTTTCTGCAAAATCAATGGCTTGGATCCGACTTTGGCTTGCAAATCGGTCGTAGTCCAGAACCATCTCTGCAAACAGAGCTTTGTGTAAAATCTAAGTATGAAACAGCTCACGTGGGTTGGGACGAGACTGGGAATGATAGTAGCCGAGGAGCTATGGTGTCCATCTGGCTGGGGCTCCAGGAGGCAGGCAGGAGCACCCTTCTAGCACTCAGCCTGTGTGGACCTACTTCAGCACTCCATTGTTCTGTGACGTCTTCCCATGGGACAGATTTCCTAGCTCTGCTGTAAACTCTAACGGGGTAGATGGACTCTTTGGTTTTCCTCCTAGTGGATAGAGAAATTCAGAAGCTACCTGATGACTGAAATGTAGCCATTCACATTTTAGTATGAATTCCTCTTAATCAGATTTTCCCCCCTACACATCACAGAGTTCAATAAAATGGAGTTAGTAGAAGTTTATGATGCAGGGTTGGGGTGGGGATGGTGAGGGGGCGATAGAGTAAGATGAGACTAAGAGAGTAACATGGACAAGAGGAGGGGAGTGGGAAGGAAAAGGAGCTGATGGGAGTGTGCAGTGCTCAAGTGGGTCAGCTTTGAATCCTGATGCCGCTTTCTGGGAGAAACAGGGCCTCCTTAAGTCAGAGGCCCAGCCCCTTCCCCAGGATCTCCACAGGCCAGCTCTCTACACCCAGCTCGCTCTAAGGTACAGCCAGACTGGCTGAGCAGCAGGCTCCCGCCTGGTGGGCTGGAAATGGTAGTGCCATAGGTCCCCTGCGTGGCACCCCTAGACACCCTCGGCACCTCTGTTTGGCTTCTGTCACAACGGGCTAGGACTAGGGAGCTTTGGTTGTGGGCCAGTGGAGGAGGGAGGTGAGACCCCTTGTGCTATCACTGTCTCAGCAGGACTGGGTCCAAATGTGGGTGAAGTTTGTCATCCAGTCTGGGTCCGGGGCCAGAAGGGCAGAGGGCCCAGTCTGTGCCAGGCGACGTACCACATTTACCAATGCCCCAGGGGCCCTGCTTGCTTCGCAGCGGGGTCAGCCAGAGTGGCTATCTGTCCCCATGCACCCATTCTGTGAACCTCAGGCTTAGGAAGCGGCCGTGGCCGAGCCCTGCTGGGTTTCCAGCAGCAGAGCCCGGAGTACATACGTGCACCTGCACACGCGCATGCGCACGCGCCAAGCCCGGTCCCCCCGACCCGGTCCCTACGTGCCGCACCTGACGTACTCATCATCGGGGACTTCCAGCCTGTCTCCCTGTGTGCTGCGTGAAGCACTGGGTGCCGTAAGTGACCTCCCAGGGGACTTTTTTCTCCTATGATAGCGAACAAGAAGTCATTTTCTCTGGAAACTACCTAGTAGTTGAATATTCTAAGGGTTTATCCAGCTTCTTTGAGAAGGAGGCAGTTCTTCTCATAAGCAAAACAAAAAAAGGGTTTTCAAGGCTGCTGAATGGCTGGTCACAAGCCACAGAGGAAAAAAAAAAAAAATTGCAGATGCAGCAGGAACACCAAATCCAGACGGTTCACTTGTTCTACTTGATTTTTTTCCTTTGCTCAGAAATCTCTCCAAAACATCTCCAGCCTCCGCTGTGATTTTGTTTGCTGATTGCTCCCCGTGCATCCTTCCCTTGCTTCCTCAACATGATATAAAATCTTAGCAGTCAGGTGCCGTATAGGGCTCCCTCTTCGTGCAGCACCGGCCTGAGGCTCCGCGCATGCGCCTGCTGGCACTGTGGCTCGGTGCCCCGAAGACGGGAGGTTTTATTCCGCAGCCGCGGGGCTCGGCTGAGACGCTTTAGAGAAATTGCGCAGCCTGAACCCCACCCAGCAGTTCTGATCTGATTGGCCTCGCACGGGCTTTGCAGACTGGGTGTTTTTTAGAGAGTTCTCCGGATGATTCCTACACATCACAGATGTTGAAAACCACGACCTATATTGTGGTTCAGACTCATCGATGTTGTGTGTTCGCCCTCTGCCCCCTCTCTCGATTATCCAGCATATCAGGCGGGTGTTTACATTTATTGAAACCCAAGACAGAAAAGAGCTGATTTAAATAGCCGGGAGGCCACGTTCTGGCTCTGCATGCGGACTACAGTGGAAAAAATATTTAGGTGACCAGACTGGGCCCCAGAGGGCTTCCTGGTGACGTTGTGTCACTTCTCCTATCTGCCCACAAGGCCTTCCAGCTGCTTCTGTACATCCTCATTTGACCCCCTCGTTGCTTTGAGAGGATTATAGGAACAGCCGCTGGTTTATTGCATAATCCACTTAGAAGGCATCCCTGGATGGGCTGTTTCTGCAGGGAGCTAAGCTCTTCCACTTTCCACAGATGCTGTAATGTCGAGAGCCAACGTGTTCTGACCTTGGCTCCATTTCCGGGGGCGCACGCTGCGGGGAGCCTCTGGCTCCTCTTTACTGCATAATACATGTGTGATACCTAATTTTGAACCACGAATAACTGATGATCATCTCCTGCTTGCGAGGCTTATCATTTTAGGCAGAGCCATCTGAATTGTACAATGTCTTGGGGGTCCCAGGGGTCACGGCGTGACACAGGACCGAGCAACTCAGTTTTCTGTTTCATATGGAAAGGGCTGAGCGGACCCAAGTGTTCCTCTAAGGAGGGCGCACAGCATCTCAGAGGCAACACACAGGGATCTCTCAGTGATGGGACCTTGTGGAAGAAAGCTTTCAGTATTATATGTCAACCCATGTAACACTTAGAGCCGTGTCAAAATTACCTGTGGCTAGGCACAGCCTTGCTCTGTCCCTGTCTGACCCTGGCTGTCTCTGACTGACTCAGGAATTTCTCCTTTCCATGCCTTAACCTCAACTTCCAGTGTGGGGCTCTTGAGTTCTCTTACACCACTGTCCCCTCACCAAAAAAGGGGGGATCAGAAGAAGAAACCCTCATTTATACTTGTTAACTGCTTCCTTGGTTCGTTGAGGGGATAAACTCCCAGGCAGCCCCCTCCTCTGGAATGACATGGGGGCTCCCGGTGGCCCCTCCTGCCTGAGGTTTCCTGGCAGACCTTCCTCTTTTCTTGCCCCTTTTCACCGGATGTATTTATGCATTCCTAAAAAAAAGTTGCGTTTCTGGAGGCCAGTAGGGCACAGATCTCATGTGGACTGGAATCCCTTATGTGACCTGGTTTAAGACTTTTACCTGCCTCAGCCTGCATTTCCTTATCTGAAAAATACCGACACTTACTTACAATGAGTTGTTGGGAAAATATTTGCAAAATTTGAGCACAGGGTCTGGCCAGCATCAGTGCTCAGGAGGTGGTAGCTGTGCTAATAATGATTGCTCTTAGGCTGTAAAGTACTTGCTATAATATTACCATATTAGAGTTATTATAAAATATATGGGAAGGCACATATGCAAAACAAGACAGAATTGCATCTAATTCAGCCACTTGGATGTAGCATTTCTGATGTGTAGAAACACCCAATACATTTAAGAAAATTGACATTCCACTAGCATTACTTTAATGTGTAATCACCATGTTTTGCCATTTGGACTGCACCTTATATATGGTGCATTAGAGTTTTCAAAGAATTCGGTCACGTTGACAATGCCGCCCTCTGTGTCCTGTGCCATCCGTGTGTGCCAGCTTCTATCTCCTTGTGTCTTATTCCCTGGTGAGGAGTTTCTGAAGACTCAGCTGTGTCATCGGATAGGGTCCTCGTCTACGCTGGTGCTTTCAACTTGACTTACACACACCAAGGACGCCCTTGTAGACAGGGCTGTGCCTCTCCATCTCCTGAGCTGTCTCATTTGGAGTGAGGGCGGCTTTCCCCACACATCTTTGCCAGTCCAGCCTCATTCCTCTGCCTTCTTTGGGGGTGTCTTCCAACTCTTGGGGAGTGATCTGGGGCATCACTGAGTGTCTCCGCGAAGGGAGAACCCCTTCAGAAGGCAGACTGTGATCCCTTCAGGAGAGACCAGTCCCTTGAAGCAGACGTTAACCAGGAGAGGCCATTCCCATGCCCACCAGGCAGCTGGTGCCCAGCACCCCCCTCGTGCGGGGCCTTGGTGGTGGGTGCCTGACATGCTGTTCCTTCAGCTTCCTCCTTCTGTGCAAGGCCTGGATGAAAGTTGAAAGTCAAGCATTGTGAGAGGGGGTATATGCTCCACACCTAAGCAGTCATAGGATCTGACCGGAATGGGGGCAGATTCTTTTCTGAAAGCAAGTTTACTAAGGGTGGAGAGAACAGACCCTAAAAACTGTCCATTGACGGGGTGAGGAGGGCGTTGGAAGACCAGGGTCTCCAAGGTGTCCCTTTTGATCTCGTTTGTCTCTGTCTGCTGTGGCTGGACCAGTACTTCGTCTAAGGCCCAGCCGAGCAACTCTGCGGGGTTCAGACCTCACCTGTTCATGGTGCTGTCGTCTTGCTGACTCTCTTGCAAGAGCAGGAGCCTTGGCCAAATTTTCAGTGAGGCTGCTGGTGGCTACTGGTGGCGAAGTGGCCAAAAGTAAAAGTTTTGGGTGCTTTTTTTTGTGATATAGAATGGGGACATGATTTTAAGTAGAACTGTTCTCAGTTACATTGTTAACATTATAATTACGAAGTTTGTATTAGTAAAGTTTTGGTAATATTCATGACATATTAACCAGTTAAGAATGCTTTTGGCTAAAGCTAACAGAAGACCTGACCAACAGTAGCCTAAAGCAGAGAGATGTCATTTGTTGTGTACCGTAAAGCACTGGTCATAGTCTCTTAGACCACGCACAAAAAGATACTCAAAATGGATGAAAGACCTAAATGTGAGACAGGAATCCATCAGAATCCTAGAGGAGAACACAGGCAGCAACCTCTGTGACCTCGGCCACAGCAACTTCTTGCTAGACCTGTCTCTTGAGGCAAGGGAAACAAAGGCAAAAATGAACTATTGGGACGTTATCAAGAAAAAAATCTGCACAACAAAGGAAACAGTCAACGAAACTAAATGGCAACCTGTGGAATGGGAGAAAATATTTGCAAATATCTTATCAGTTAAAGAGCTAGTATCCAAAGTCTGTAAAGAGCTTATCAAATTCAACACCCAAACCCCAAAAAATCCAGTCAAGAAATGAGCAGAGGACATGAACAGACATTTCTCCAAAGAAGACATACAAATGGCCAACAGACACATGAAAAAATGTTCAACGTCACTCGGCATCAGGGAGATTCAAATCAAAACCACAATGAGATCCCACCTCACACCAGTCAGAATGGCTAACATTAACAAGTCAGGAAACTACAGATGTTGGAGAAGATGCGGAGAAAGGGGAACCTACACTGTTGCTGGGAACGCAAGCTGGTGCAGCCACTCTGGAAAACAGCATGGAGGTTCCTCAAAAAGTTAAAACTAGAGTTACCCTATGACCCAGTAATTGCACTACTGGGTATTTACCCAAAGGATAAAAACATCGTGATTCAAAAGGACACATGAACCCCAATGTTTATAGCAGCAATGTCCACAATAGCCAAACTGTGGAAAGAGCTGAGATGTCCATTGAAAGATGAATGGATACAGATATGGTATATATTTGTAATGGAATATCACTCAGCCATCAAAACCCCGAAATCTTGCCATTTGCAGTGACATGGTTGGAACTAGTGGGTATTACACTAAATGAAATAAGTCAGAGAAAGACAATTGTCATACGATTCCACTCATGTGTAATTTAAGAAACAAAACAGGAACATAGGGGAAGGGAAGGAAAAATGAGAGGAAAACAGGGAGACAATAAGAGATTATCTCTCTCTCTCTTTTTTTTTTTTTTTTAAAGATTTTATCTATTTATTTGATAGATCACAGGCAGAGCAGCAGGCAGAGACAGAGGGGGAAGCAGGTTCCCCACCAAGCAGAGAGCCCGACGCAGGGCTTGATCCCAGGACCCTGAGACCATGACCGAGCCAAAAGGCAGAGGCTTAACCCCCTGAGCTACCCAGGCTCCCCCATAAGAGACTCTCAATCCTAGTAAACAAACTGAGGGTTGCTGGAGGGGAGGGGGTTGGGGGGATGGGGTAACTGGGTGATGGGCACGAAGGAGGGCATGTGATGGGATGAGCACAGGGTGTTCTATGCAACTGACGAATCACTGAATTCTTCCTCTGAAACTAATACTGCAGTATGTATTAATTAAATTGAATTTAAATAAAAAATTTAGAAAAACATTCTGGTTCAATGCATTATCCAAATTTTAAAAAAAAAGAAAGATTATACACTACTTCTATCACACACAAAGTAAATTCAGGTGACTAAGCCTTTGGTGGGATCCGCTGGGTGTGGGGGCTACTTAAGAAAAAATTGTTTTTGGTCTTGATTTAGCTCTATTTTTAGAGCACTTTCCACTGGGAGAAGGAAGTGCAGGCAAGGATGCCCGTTCGAATGTGGCAATCCCCGGCGTTGCAGGCACCACACCATGCAAGCAGGCCTTGCAACATAGTGCCCGTTCCCCGCTTTCCCCACCTCGGGCTCCCCTCCGCGCCCCCGAGATGCTCTTGGCCTACTCAGCAGAAGGTGGTCCGCTGGCCAGTGTCTGTTCGCTCCGGAGTCCGGGCGTGCAGACCTCCGCTGTTTGGACCTGGGCTCCTCCCCTCATTTTGTGCGTGTGCTGGGGGCATGTCCTTGGGGTGCGGAGGACACCTGGGGATGGAGACCGGATCCCAGGGCAGTCAGGCTCAGAGGAAGTGCTTTCAGCCATCTCAGTCATCCCCCTGGGGGTGGGCCAGGGCAATTCAAAACTTCTCATCTTCCTGCATCTGTGGAGTAGTTCACAGTCTTTAGGAGAGTGTTTGCATCCCTATCTGATTCCTCCTAAGCATGTTCCCTGGAGCAGTTACGAAGGCCATTTCCATTCCCCCTTGATCTCACGGACCTGTACTGAACACCTCCCACGTGCCCAACACTGAGGCTCTGGTGTCCCCAGGATGAACAGCTGTCCCCATTTTGAGCTGCTTAGAGTCTGGTAATTATTACCAAGTTTTTTTTTTTCTTTTAAAGATTTTATTTATTTATTTGTCAGAGAGAGAAAGAGAGCGCGTGCGCACAAGCAGGCAGAGTGGCAGGCAGAGGCAGAGAGGGAAGCAGGCTCCCCACTGAGCAAGGAGCCTGATGTGGGACTCGATCCCCGGACCCTGGGATCATGACCCAAACCGAGGGCAGCGGCTTAACTGACTGAGCCACTCAGGCGTCCCTATTGTCAAGTTTCTATTTCTGCGTTGTGGAGAACAATTAGGATCCTTGGAGAGTGGAAGAGATCTGAGAGGCCATCTCGACAGCTCATTTGTGGAGGAGGGAACCGAGGTCCCGAAGCCCTGTGGCCTGGTGTAGCGGGGTGGGCAGCAGGGTCCAAGCTCCTTGCTCCCAGCTGAGACCCCTTCCTCCCCTTCCCCTACTCCCACTGGCTAAGCTTTGGAGACCAGACAGATCTGGTTCGCAGTAGCTGAGAAAACCTAGATCATCCATAGGTTTCCGAGAATTGCTTTTTGTCCTGGGAATCTCAAGGGCCTGGCTCATTTTGGTATTTGTCATACCTCTAATGGCATCACTCCATTAACTTCTCTCTGGAACCGATGCTTTTAACATCACGAGACACATTCACGCTTTTAGTTGGCTTTGCAGTGTGTGCTGTGTGAAGACCATATTTACACTGTTTTCAAGCCCGGGAGTGAGCTGCTTAGCTTGAAGATTGTATGTTTTTGTGGGAACATGACAGCTGTTGACAAATGTTGGAGGCCAAGCCTCTCTTGCTGGAATGGGCACAGGCTTGTTGTGTCCCCAGCACAGAATGAGAACCCGTGGGGGAGAGTTCCAGGAAGAGGCATTTGGCTCAGTGTAAGGAAGTCTGGCCAGTAGCACTGT
The DNA here is from genome assembly GCF_010015895.1 of Lontra canadensis. Lineage (NCBI taxonomy): Eukaryota > Metazoa > Chordata > Mammalia > Carnivora > Mustelidae > Lontra > Lontra canadensis. Next base: position 5,470,769 of record NW_022631070.1, on the reverse strand, counting down.
CTAAAAAGGGATCAAGCTGCCTGAAGCTACAAGTTTGAGCCGAGGCTTCCCAGGAGGGCTGTCAGAGAGGGGTTTCTAGATTCAGGGGGGAAATGGCCTGAGGGACATGTGAGGTTTGGATGTAGCAAGGTGAGTTGGTTCGCTGCTGGGAAACCCGTCCCCGTTGCTGCTCCTCATGTAGAGGCTGTTCCAGCAGCAGAAGACACCCAGGTGAGGTGCCACCCAGGTGACGGCCGGTGGAGCGCTTTGGAGCCTGACCCTGCTTTGCTATCCCTGCCTTAGCCATTTAGACATGTCTAACCTGCAGGCCTGAAAAATATCATTTACCCGGGGAGCTAGAAACTGGGGCTCTCCTGTGAAGGAAGATGGGGTGCCTGGCAGATAATTTTGTGTGTCAGCCCGACTACACCAAGGGATGCCCAGACCGCTGGTAAGACGTTTTTTCTGCACGTGGCCATGATGATGTTCCTGGAAGAGATTACATTTGATCTGAGGGGCAGAGGCAAGCAGGCGACTCTCCCCACTGCACTGGGGCATCTCCCTATCCATTGAGGTCCTGAATGGAACAGGAAGGTGGAGGAGGGTGAGTGTGCTCTTGTCTGCTTGAGCGAAGACACCCATCTCCTCCTGGCTTTGCACAGCGGTGTGCCTGGTTTTAGGGTTTTGGACTCAGACTGAATTACACTGGCTTTCCTGGTGCTCCAACTTGCAGGTGACATGTCATGGGACTTCTTGGCCTCCAGAACCATGTGAGCCAATTACTAGAACATCTCTCCTCATACATAAATAGTTTCAATTTTAAACATAAATTAACCAGGGGCACCAGGGTGGCTCCATCGGTTAAGCAACAGACTCTCAATTTGGGCTTAGGTCATGATCTTAGGGTCATGAGACTGAGCCCTGCAGTGGGCTCTCTGCTCAGGGTGGAGTCTACTTGAGATTCTCCGTCTCCCTCTGCCTCTCCCCCGCTTATGTGCTTGCGCTCTCTCTCTCTCAAATAAGTAAATAAAATCTTAAAAAAGAAAACCAGTTCGTTTACCAGCACAATGAGTTTATTTGGGAATAGCAGTTTGGGACATGCACACTGTGGTACATCACAGGCAAACCTGGAGAGCAAGGGAGGGGAACATTCTTTCATGGAGAATAGAGGGGAGTTGGAAGGGATGGTTTTGTCAAAAAGCCAGATCCAGGGGGGGAAACGGGGAGTTTGAAGTATAGCGGCTTCTCATTGGCTGGGCTGTTGCTGGGCAGGGAGAGAAAGCGTCCTTAGTCCTCTGGGGATAGTAAAGCCCACCTCTCTCTGCCCCAGAATGTGGAGTCAGCTGCCTAGGCGGTATGTGCTCAAGAGCTCCCCCTTCTGGGCTTCCCGACTCCACTTAAACCGTTCCCCTTCCTTATCCCCCTCCATCACTCCCTCCTCTCTCTTTCTTTCCTTCCTTCAGGGGCCCTAACACAGGAAGTAACGAAACCTCCCAAGCATGTGATTAATCTCACGGCATGGGAAGGAATGGACAAGGAGGAGGAGCCGGGGAAACCCTCCATTTTCTAACATGGTGGTCCTCTGCCCACCACCGCTCATGCTCTTGCTGCGCTGGGCCTCTGGTGAGGAGCTCTGGGCCGACCATGGCTTCTCCCAACTCTCTCCAGTCTCTTAGATTTGGTTGTCCTTACTCTTCCTAGCATCCTCTTCTCCTTGGTCTAGTTAACTACCCTGTTATGACTTTAACAGGCTTCATAGCTTCATTTCTCAGATAGCTTTCCGTCTCTCGTCTACTGCCATTATTTCCCCCCCTTTTTATTGAATTAAAGTCACATAATATAAAACCATTTAAAGTTTATCTTAATTTTATGTAAATTCAGTTAATTAACATATACTGTGTTACTAGTTTCAGAGGTAGAGGTCAGTGATGCATCAGTTGCATACAACACCCAGTGCTCATTCCATCACGGGCCCTCCTTCGTGCCCATCACCCAGTTGCCCCATCCCACACCCACCTCCCCTCCAGCAACCCTCAGTTGGTTCCTAGGATTAAGAGTCTCTTAGGGCTTGTCTCCTTCTCTGATTTCACGTTATAAAGCCAACCATGTGAAAGTGCACAACTGGGTAGCATTTACACATCCACAGTGTTGAGCAACCCTCACCTCTGTCTGGCTTCAGAATGTTGTCATCACTCCAAAAGGAAGCCCCATCCCCAAGAAGCCGGCAGTCCCCCTTCACCCCTTACCCCAGGCCTTGGCTGTCCCAAATCTGCCTTCTCTCTCTATGGATTTACCAATCCTAGAGATTTTATGTCAGCGGAATCCTATGACACATGACTTTTTGTGTCTGGTTCCTTTCCCTTAGCAGAATCGTACTCGTCTGCTCTTGCTGCTGTAACAAACGATCTTGGGGGCTTGAACAACAGAAATTTATTTTCTCATGGTTCTGGAGGCTGGAAGTCCAAGATGAGGTTTGGTTTTTCCCGAGGCTTCTCTTTGGCCTGTAGGTGACCGCCGCCTGGCCGTGTCCCCGTATGGTCTTTCCTCTGTGTGCACACGTGCCTGAGTCTCTTTGTGTGTCCACACTTCCTCTTCTCGCAGAGAAATTCGTCAAGCTGGATGGGGGCCCATCCTCACCCCATTTACCTTAATGGTTCCTTTAAAGACAGTGTCTCCAAATACAGAAACATTCTGAGGTGCTAGGGGTTAGAGTTCAACATAGGGGTTTTGGGAGGACACAGCTCCGGTCTGTCATGGGGGTGTCGGGATTTTTCTATGTTTCAGCGTGCTTTTGTACTTCCTGCCTTTTCGTGGCTGAAGAGTGTCCCATTGTCTGGATGGACCAGGTTTTGTTTATCCATCCATCTGTTGGTGGACACTTGGGCTTTTGGCTATTGTGAATGCTGCTGTTACGCCCACTGTCTCTTTACCCAAAGAGGTTCCCGGCTTTGGGGGACGGATGGGAGAAGAGGGCCAGGTAGCAGGTAATATTGTCCCAGACACTGGTGGCAGGTGGCTGAGTGCACATTCAGTGTCCAGCCTTCCATATCAGGGCAGTGCTGGTGCCACCATCCCCCTGAAGCTGGCACACAGGTGTCTGGTGACAGGCTGTGTTGTTGTGAGCTCGCTGTGGGACAGTGGCCGCCTGTCGGGCTGTTTGCATCTTTCGCTGGCTTAATCACCGTCCCGCTGGTCACGCACCGTCCTTGGCATCTCTGATCCACGATGATGGATGACTGATGTCTGAGTAATAGTTTTCTTACTGATGGAGAAAGAGCCTGCACTGCCAAGAACAATAATGCCAGGGGTTGTCCAGCTTATCCTCCTCGAACAGACCTATGTCCAAGGTATCCAACGATGCGCTCCAAAAATCTTCCACCTTCTGAAAGTCACATAGTCTTTTTCTTAGCAAGGTGAGTTTTCTCCTGTTTCCTTTTCACCTGTGATTGGGGGGAGAGTGTCGTGAGGGTCACAGAAGACCCTTACACAGGAGACATCTGGGGTCAGTAGTAGCCATGGTTTGTCTCTTCCCAGAGATATTACCTCAGTTAATCTGGATCTTAACACACTCCTGGATGTTTTCTTCAATCTCTCTTTGTTTTGTATCTGTTGGCTATAAAATGTTGTCATTGGGAACCTACTGTGGCAAAAACAGAGCCTCCAGCGTTCCCGGGCGTATCTCCGTGCTGACAATGAAGAGAAGCAAGATGGCGCCAGTAGAGAGAAACGCGGCTGGTCCCTCAGCCATGCCCTCCCTGTGGCTGGCTCTGTGTGGGTCTGGTCCTCAGGTTTTTCTCTTTAGAACTGGATTTTAGGGGCGCCTGGGTGGCTCAGTGTGTTAAGCCTCTGCTTTCGGCTCAGGTCATGATCTCAGGGTCCTGGGATCGAGCCCAGCATCGGGCTCTCTGCTCAGCGGGGAGCCTGCTTCCCCCTCTCTCTCTCTGCCTGCCTCTCTGCCTATTTGTGATTTCTCTCTCTCTCTCTGTCAAATGAATAAACAAACAAACAAAAATCTTAAAAAAAAAAAAAGATTAGAAGTGGATTTTAGCAGTGGATCCAGAGATAGTCAGGCTTTGGGAGGCTGAGTCGCAAACCAAACTGGTAAGAGAATGCCGTGTCAATGTAGGTTGCCCACCTGATACATTTCCAACTATGGGTTGGAAAGGCCACTCACCTGGGAGTTCCCTGTGAGAGAAGACAAATGGTAATTCTGTGAGGGGAGGTAAGTGGTGGTTGTCTCTGCGAGAGAGGGTGAGTGATAATTAGAAGGCTGCTGTGCATGGTGGCACAGAGACAGGAGAAAGAGGGTTACTGCACTGGCTCTTCTTGAAGAGCTAAGGCAGCCTGATATGTTGGTTTCTCAATGAATTGTCCATTAATTGATTCTCACTGCAGCTGACAACTTTTCTTGTGATGTGAGGGCCCCTTCCTCCTTCATATAGCTCAGATACGGGTTCCAACATCCAGCTTTCTCTCTGCCCCACTCTCCCTCTGTTTTCAAGCCTTCGAGAGAAATTTTGCAGACCAAAGCTTTTCTGGTTCGCCCTCCTCTTTCAGTTTCACAAGGAAGGACATTATTTGGGGGAGGTGTGGAGGAGGAATTGAGAGCCAAGTTGTTGGAAACACATCTCCATGCAGGGGCCTGTTTCTTGAGCTGTCATTCACTCCCTCCTTCTTATAAATCCAAATCAGAGGTTCTGGACCTTATGATTATTTCAGGGTCCCAAGATCATTGCCTGCATGTTATAACCTGTTTTTAATACAGCAACCAGAGGCCAGTCTTTAAACAAGTTCTCCTTCGGTCAACCCTGAGAGTCTACCATGGGTGTGCCTCTGTTCTAGACACTTGGGATGGCTACATCAGCCAGCATGAAAGTGTTCATGAATATGGCCTTCCTGTCCTAACGGGTCATCCGTTGCATTGCTCAGTCTTCGTATTGCCCTCCGGGGGCTTCCTAGCTTTCTCAGAAGAGGAACCAGCCTTCCCGATGGATCTAGAAGGTGCTACTTGATGGGGCGCCTTCTACCTCCCTGTGCCACCCGCCCTGGCTATATCCCCAATCAGGATCCCCCTCCGGACCCTTTGTTTCTATTTCCCTCCTTGGATGGCTCTTACTCCAGATGTATGGAAGGGAGCGCGAAGATGGCTAACATACGGAATGTAAACGAACTTAATGTAAAAGACGTTAACTAAAAATATATTCCTGGTGCTAGTTTCACCTGTTTCTTCTGACTACTAGAAAATCTTCAGCTAAGATCGTAGCTCCCACGGGATGGCACAGAGATGTCAGGCTGTTGACAACCTGGGCGAAGCAGCCATTCTGTAAAAATGTATTATTGACAGTAGAAATTTGAGATTTATCTAATGATTTGAGTGATGCTGGAGGTGTAGGAGTATTTCTTCTTTCCTTCTTTCCTTTTACTAATAAATTAAGACATGCTAAGACCCTTGGGAGGTAGCCAAGAAGCCCAAGGCTTCCTTCACTTCTTTTTTCTTTTTTAATGTTGATGTAGTTTCCTTTCACAAAACTGCTCTTTCTTTTTTAAAATTTTAATTAAATTAAATAACATATAGTATGTTATTAGTTTCAGAGGTAGAGTTTAGTGACTCATCAGTGCTCATTCCATCACGTGCCCTCAGTGTCCATCACCCAGTGACCGCATCCCACCTAACTTCCAGGAACCTTATTTATCTCCTAGAGTTAAGAGTCTCTTATGGTTTATCTCCCTCTCTGTTTTCCTCTCATTTTATTTTTCCCTCCCTTCCCCTACGAACCTCTGTTTTGTTTATTAAGTTCCACGAATGAGTGAAATCATATGCTAAATGTCTTTCCCTGACTGATTTATTTCACTTAGCATAACACCCTCTGGTTCTCTCCAAGTCATTACAAATAGCAAGATTTCATTTTTTTTGATGTCTGATGTCTGACTAATATTTGGTTGTATATATTTACCATATCTTTATCCATCATCTGTCAATGGACATGTGGGTTCTTCCCATATTTCAGCTCTTATGGACATGGTGGCTTAAACATTGGGAAACACTGGGGTATTTGCTCTCCTGTGGTAGTGACCATGAGCCTTTCTTACATCATAAGGTGGAGGCTCTCCAGGTGTACCCGCTGGAACGAAAAGATGTGTGAATCTCTGCGGTGCTGGCTTTGTTTTCATATGTTAAGTAGCACCTTCCACTGTACGGCCTTATGAAAGTTTTTAGGTCTGAATCCTCACAGTAGTTTCTGAAGATGATTGTTCCATATCATAGCCAAATGCTAAGTGATTTTGGGACCGTTGTCAAAACCACTTGGATTCAAGATTTTGTCGTTGGCATTGTTATTGGGAAGGAAATTGCACATCCCACTTGGAAGGTTTCAATCCCCTTGAAATGGGAGAGGCTTGAAAGACTGTGGGGCTCGTTGAAGATCTTTTTTTTTTTTTTTTTTTTTTTTTTTTTTTTTAAATCCTTGGCTCATTAGCTATGTGATCACAGGCAAGGAATTGAATATTTCTGAGCCTCAGTTTGGTTAACTATAAGGAACAGAGGGAGGAGTGAGTGAGTGTGTGTGTGTGTTTGTGTGTGCGTGTGTACACGCATGCAGGGGGGGACACTATGAAATTCCAGAGCGAATTCGTAATTCTGGCAAGGACCAGATCTTACTTGCCCTTATCCTCCCTGGTGTAGTGGCTGTTGGTGAATACTTGTTGAATGTAGGAAGAAATGAGAGATGTTGACTTTGATCCATGTGTCCTCTCGGAGTTATAGAAAAACTAAAGAACCATGAGATGAATATGAAATTGCCTGACCTGCCCCCATTATGTGCGGACCTTTCCTACCGTCCCCAAGGAACCTCCCCCAGCCTGCATTTACCTACCACCTCTCTCTTTGTTCGGTTTTTATTCTCAGGCATGGACATTTACCCCACCGTTCTTAAGTTACGAACTCTTGGCGTGGGAGCTTTTTCTTTGTAATACTCAGCGTCAGGCTGGGCACCCAGTACGGTGATGACAGCTGTTTGCCCACCCACTTCTCTCCCGTGGTGGGACCCAGGATCATTGAGATGCCGACACAGTTTGCTCCTTGCAGCAGCTGACACGCAGTCGCTGCTGTGAGTATCTAATAAACGCCAGACCCCGGAAGATGGGCAGTGGGCTTCTCCTTGTGCTCCTTTCCCCTCAGAGAAAGACAGGATCAGCAAGGACCTTGTGGAGCCCTCAGCTGAACTCTGCATGACTGTCTTTCTCTTATTTTAAGCATGCACAACGGGGACAAGCTACAAACCCACTGATAATTCTCCCAAAGATCTATGCAAAGCCCAGAAGTAGAATCTTTTCCCCCTACGTTAAAACACAATTTGAGCCTGATTCCCTTTTTCCGCAGGTACAGGATTCATGCAAAATCTGTTTGTGTGTGTCATTTGCAAGAAGCAAAGATGGTAGGAACATATGCAAATCTCCACAGAGTTCTTGATGCCTCTCGGCCAGTTCCCTTCTCCCTCAGTGCCTCCCCCACATCGACACTATCTGTGTCTTCTTTGTTGTTGTTGTTTTTTTTTTTTTTTTTTGCAGAATTTGAGGAAACTGAACTCTCACTGATTTTAAATATTTTGTTTTCTTAACACTTTTTATTTTGAAATACAAGAAGTTACAACATAGTTCACAGAGTCCCGTGAACCTTTCACCCAGCTTCCTCTATTGGTGAAATTTTACGTGACTATCAAATATCAAAACCAGGAAATTAACATGGGTTTGATCCCATGAACTAGACTGTAGGATATCTGGTTTTTAGAAAGCACAAATATTTTGAAGCCACAAAATAATACTTTTAAAACACAAATAATTTATGTCTTGGTATTGGATGAGGAGGTGGATGAGGAGTATAAGATACTCTGAGAGCAGCAGCTGGGCTCAATACAGGATAAGAAACACCAATGGGCAGTTTTAAAAGCCTGGTCTCAAGCTCAGGGGCGTGCCCTAAGGAACGGAAAGGTCTGGAGAAAGGAAAGTGGAGAAACATAGCCTGGGCGGAAGGAGATAGAAGCTTGCTGTAGGGTTCAGTGGGACTTGGGGTGCCCACTTTGCATCTGTTTACATGGAGCCCGGCTGTGGCCATGGAGGAATGTTGTCCCAGCCCCATCATGAGACATGTAAGCCCCCTTGTTTGGAGACAAGTGTATGGCACTGGCAGGAACATAGCAATTTTTTAAAAAAGATTTTGTTTATTTATTTGAGAGAGTGTGAGAGAGAATGAGCATGAGAAGTGGGAGGGTCAGAGGGAGAAGCAGACTCCCTGCTGAGCAGGGAGCCTGATATGGCCCTCGATCCCGGGACTCCAGGATCATGACCCTGAGCTCAAGGCAGTCGCTTAACCAACTGAGCCACCCAGGCGTCCCGAGACATAGCAATTTTTAAAATAGACTCTATTTTTTGGAGCAGTTTTAGGTTCTCAGCAAAGTTGAGAGGAACGTGTAGAGCTGTCGTATGTCCCTGTCCCCACACGTGTGCAGCCTCCCACATTGTTCACATCACTCACCAGCTGGAGTATTTTGACTAAGGATGACGTGCGCAGATGTGTCACCATCTCCTGAAGTCCCCAGTTTACCTCGGGGCTCACTCCTCGCGTTAGGCATTCTAGGGGTTTGGATAACTGATGTGTATCCAGCATTACGGTAGCCCACAGAGTGGTTTCACAGCCCTGCACAACCCTGTGTTTCTCCTCTTAACCGTTTCTTCCCCCGACCCTTGGAGACCAGTGATCATTTTACGGTCTCCATAGCTGTGCCTGGTCCGGGATGTCACAGACTTGGAATCGTGCAGCGGGGAGCCTTTTCAGACTGGCTTCTTTCACTCCATAGCACACACACAGGTCTCCATGTCTTTTCATGGCTTGATGGCTCATTTCTTTGTAGTGCTGAATGATAATCCCATTGTCTGGGTGGACCCCTGCTTATTCATCCATTCACTTCCCAGAGCACATCTTGGCTGCTTCCACTTTTTGGTGATTATGAACGGAGATGCCATAAACCTCCCTGTGCAAGTTTTGAGTTGGTTTTTCAACCCACCGAGGTGGCATCGTGTGGACATGTGTGTCCGTGTTCCCATTCATGTACCACTGACAAACATTAAAAAAAAAAATCACCCTCTCTCTTGTTTTTGGATGGATGGTGAGGTAAGGGTTTATTTCAGTTTTTTATTTGGTGTCTCACTTCACTCTCTCAGACATGGGATTGTTAAAGGAGCAAATGACGACACTTCATGTCTAATTAACAACTTCTGATGGCTCCCAGCCTGTCGCAGCTTGTGCTCGCATTCTCTTGTGGGGGAGCAGGTGGGTATGGCCTGGTTTGCAGTCTGGCTCGCTGGCATAAGATCTTGGAAGTGGGGTTTGCTTTTTGCTGTTGTCTAGCCCCACTGGGGAGCAAGGGTAAGAGTTAGATGACGTTGGCCAGCAATCATTTCCACCATCGTTTTCTGAGTCTCCGCTGCGCTAGAGAATTCTCTATAAGCACCTGCACCAGACATTATTGTGCAAGAAGGTCTTTCTCTGTTCTTTCCCATCCAGTGGCTCAGCTGTTCTGGGTGACAAGGTCTGAAGCACAGGGCGGTCTTCCCTTCACCAGACTCCACTCAGCACCCTGGGCTGAAACTGCGCCCATCACGAGTCCCCCTGGGGAACTATCAGAGGTCTGTGTCAGTCCGGGAACAGAGTTAATAACGGCAGTCTTGCCCTTTGACCTACTTCATTAACCCCTCTCATCTCTAAACTTCCCTTTCCTCAACTAGAACAAAGGGCTGACTCATCTGGAAGGTTTCATGTAGCCCTACTTGTGCCCCGACCGTGGAATCTCCCCCAGTACTTGGAGCTGTCCTGTCTGTGAAATATGGATGTATTAGAGAAGATTTTATGTCCTCTGCAGCCTTTTCTGAAGCACTGCATGTTTAAGTGGGTGACGGGGAGATGGTAGAGGATGGAGCCATAGACAGGAGGATGTCTAAATCCATAAACTCTGAACTAGTACATTCTTGGAGTTCATAAACAGTTTTGCAACGAGGCAGTTTTCTCCTCATAGGGACACTATCCTAATGTACTTGAGGGTTGCAAATGCCACACCCATTCTAGCTGTCCCCTTGCTTTATTTTCAAGCGTGAAGTCCTCCTTGAACGCCACCTTGTCTCACATTGTTTGCACTTAGACATCAGAATCGGGGGGGGGGCAGTTTAAGTGAACTTCTGTTTCCCTGTTCCCCTATCAGGTGCAAGCGGCGAGGAGGAAGAATTTCGTCTTTGCTCTGTAGCCGTGGACACACAAGCGCAAGGCATTGTTGACACACAGGCAGGGCCAGTGAGGGGTCTGGTGGCGTGTGCCAGTGCTTACCCAGGAACTTCCACTGCCTGGTGCCCTCAGAACTGGACCCTGCCAGGCACATTATCTGGGTCAGGACATTAAAGACGTGCCTCCGCTAGCAAGGACCCCACTCTCCCTGGGCTGAACCCACAGCTGTTCGCAAGCTTGGAGCTTGGAAGAGTGCCACCTCGTTCCCATGCCCTGCTTGTATGTGCAAAAAATCCGATGGGGTAGTAGCAGGCACACCGATTCTTCCCCGGGGGAGGCAAGTGTGCAAGCATGGAGGGGTGCAGCTGCAGGGGGCCTCCTCCCAAACCCCAGGAACCCCAGCCAGCAACTTTCCCCAGGGCTCCAGCGCTCGCTTGCTGCTGTTTTTCTCTTTGGATCAGCCCACTCTTGTTTCAGGAGTGGAGTGGGACTCTCCCTGGGGAGTTATAGGGTGTCATCTCTGGCATTTGCTCCCACTGCAGAAAAACAAGTCCAATGCAATGCACTCGGGTTTCTGAACAGCTGCCGGAGCGCCGAAACCAGACAGTCAGCAAAGCTGTCAGGGAGAGCGGGACTCCGGGGAGGGCTATGGGGGGGGGGG
>NW_022631070.1:5317261-5459759 GCF_010015895.1 Lontra canadensis | reverse complement strand
GGAGTGGGGGTCCGGGACACCCGCCCGGTGGGCGACGCTAGGCACTCCCGGCCCCTGGGCGGGCTGGGGTGCAGGAAAGGGAGGGAGGACCCGGGAGGGAGGCCCAGGAGGGGCGGGGCGGGAGCAGCTGCGCCGGCCGCCAGGCGGGCGCGGTCGGCCGAGCCATGCGGGACGTGAGAGACGTGTGGCAGGCTCTGCGCAGTCTGCGGCGTGTGGATTTCAGGGAGCGCCGCCTTCTTCCTTCCAATCACAGCACAATCTCAGGGGGAGGTATGCACCTCTGCAAGGCAGGGCCCCGCTTCTGTGCTGACGCGCGGGGTGCAGAAGCCACATGCATGGAAGACCACCATGTGGGCGGCAGTCCCCGCTAAAAGCCACCCGGATCTTCACAGGGTGGGCACTTGTCCTGTGTCCCCAGCTGATGCAGGACTCCGAGGACCGTGGAGGAAGGAAACACATACACCCCCGCCCCCCAAAAATGGCGAGGAAGAGATGTGAGCTGTGCTGGATAAATGTCATGAATTTTAGGGATCTGCCCAATTAAGGTGCCACCTCCCAGTAGTTTTCCGGGGGCTTACAGTCAGGTCAGAAGAGGCTCTAGTTTTCCCTCCTCATCTACTCAGAGAGATTAGGGTATATTGAAAATATTGTCAATGGTGATCACAAAGACCAATAGGACTCCATCCATTTCAGTCCGGCCTCCGGGGCTTTCCTGTTCCCTTTGGTGCCCAGCCCCTTGGGTTTCTCAGCAGCGGGCGGGGGAGGCAGGGAGAAGACCAGGTTCCAGCTCTCAGGGCTAGGTGTTGGGGGAGCAATGTTCCGCACAACTCAAGGTTTCCAAAGGACTCAGGAAAGTGGGTGCGGGGAGTAAGAAGGACCAGGGAAGCCCCCTCCCCGCGGGTGGCACGAGTCGTGGTGGGTGAGACTCACAGGTATTTTCAGGGAGCAGCTTTGGCAAGGGATGACCCAGAGACCTATGTCACACAGGAGCTCTCGTCATCCCCGTTCTGGCTTCCTCTCTAAGGTAGCAGAGACCCCCCTCCCCGAATCCCCCGACCTCTGTCCAACCTGTAGCTCTAAGCCCGGCTCTTCAACTTGAGGATGCCTAACGTGGATCGCGTGTTAAGAATGTGGAGTTTTGGGGGGTCTCACTCCCAGAGAGGCTGAGTCAGCAGGATGCATCTTAACCAGCATCCAAGGTGATTTGGCCGCGGGGGTCCACGCACCACACTGGACTGCTCCGCTTCTTGTTTCCTAGCGCCGCTGAGGTCATTATTCTGGGAAGCTGGGCCAGTCATCTTCAGGGGACGGAGGACGAAGCTCAGCGTGTGGGGCTTTTCGGCCAGAGCTGAGTTGAGGGCGTCCTCACCGGGATGGCAGCAGCAAGGCGCGCTGCTGCGGCTGAGCTGCAGGGGGCGGCAGCAGGCCGGCTCCGGGCCGGCCCAGCCCCACGTGAAAGAGGGCTGGATCCCGAAGAATGCGTCCCCGCCCCGAGGCTGACGTGCGCGTAGCTGCCGGTCGCGACTCTTAAAAGCCCGGGCGCAGCGCGCCGCAGCTTAGCAGAGCTGGAGAGGCGGCGAGCCGGAGGGGAGGGCCTCGGCTCGAGCCGGCACCCGGGGACCGCGGCTGTCACGGCGCTCCGAGCATCCCGGTGGCTTCCCGAGTAGACGCGCCCGGCCGGGCGGCAGCTGCAGGCACAGCCCTAATCCCCTGCCCTGTCGCCGCGCCCGTGGAGCCCCACGCCCCGGGCGGGCGTTCGTGATTTAGCACAAAGCACGTTTCCAAAAAGCGCACGGGAGAGCTCCCGCGCCGCGCTCCGGCGCACGCACCCCCCCTTCCCCTTTGTTTCGGGGGTCGACAGGCTGCTCTCCCCAAGTCTGAACTGTTCGCGGGGGGCGGAGGGCCGCCGAGTCTAGGCTGTGAAGATGCCCTTGGAGCTGACTCAGAGCCGAGTGCAGAAGATCTGGATCCCCGTCGACCACCGCCCCTCGCTGCCCAGATGTGAGTGCAGATTCGCGCGGGGGCCGGGCTGCAGGGGAGCGGCGCGCCGCGTGGAGAGCCCGGCCATTGTGTGGCGGGCGCTGGCGGGGCGCTGTAGTGCCGACTGCGCTCCTCCGGCGCGCTAGTGCCGGGCCCGGCGCCGCCCTCCTCGGCCGTCCCCGCGGGCTGGGGCCGGGCGCTTCCCGCTCCTCCCCGCGGGCGGGCGGGTCCCGTCGCTGCGGCCGTGGGGCGGGGACGGTGCGGGTGGGGCGCGGGCGCTGCGCCTCCCCCGGCCGGCGTCGGGGGCGCTGTGGCCGTGCCCGCCGCCCAGCCGTGCTCTGCTCGGCTCGCGCCGGGAGCGCGGGGGGGGGGGGGGGGGGCTCGGAAACTCCGAGCGCGCCCCGGCCTCGGCTCCGGAGCGCGGGGCTCGGCGCGCAGAACCGGGCGGGAAGCCTTTGCTGCGGGGACGCTTGGCCAGGGACGCCCCCCGGGCGGTCCCCCAGCCCGGCCGACTCCTGCCGAAGGATTCGGCAGGTCTTTCCCCACCCTTTCTCTGCCTTGGCTACCTCCCCTGCACTCCGCCTTTCTCCCTCCTTCCTCGTCGCCTCTCTCTCCCGCTTTGCAGCGTTCTGTTCTTTCTCTACATTCCCATGTCCTGTTTCTCTCTTCTGCGTATCTTTACTCCCCACTTCTCTATTTCTGTCTGCTCCCTCTCTCCCTCCTTATCTCCTCGCTCTCTCTTTTTTCTTCAGTGTATTTTCTTTCTCCTTTCCCTCCCTCCCTCTCCCGGCTTCCCCGTCCAGTTCCTGCTCTGGGGGCGAGAAGAGAACTGCCGGGAACCAAGCCTGTGCTCCTGGGTTTGGGGAGGGTCCCTGGATCAGAGACCGCACATTCGGCTGCATTTTGCGCGCGTGCGTGAGCGCACACACACGCACACACACTCACACATGCACACAGTCCACCGTGCTGTGCTTGGAATTTGCTGGCAGTTCCTCTTCCTGCCCTGTCATCGTGGCACATGCTTTGGAAAGGTTTGCCTTTTACCGTGGGCTCTGTCCCTAAGCTGCGGAGACAGGCACCTATTAGAAGGGCGGTCCCAGGGATTTGAAGGCAACACCTGCTGTGGAGGGTGCATAGGGTCAGTCCGGTGCTGGGTGTTCCGCTTCAGACAGGGCAGGTTTCCTGAAAGGGAAACATGGGATCCTGTGGGCAAATCCTCAAAGTGCTTCTAGGCAGTGACGGCTCCTGAGTGCCAGGCCGCCTGGTGGCCTCTCCTGCTGCCACGTTTCCCTGGGGATGGTCACTGAGGCCATGGGGACATCTTGCCACCTCAGGCTTTGCCCAGGTCTGAATCACCAACACCCCCTCCCTGCCCCAGACAGGAGGTGGGGAGAGCTGGCTCTGGGGTGCTTCTAGGTCATCCTGGTGATGGGGACCTGGCATGGTGCTCCCAACACGGGGGGCTGCTTCTCCACCAGCTTATCCCCTCAGCCGGACCTGGGCCACAGAAGCCTTAAGAACTGGTTTTTTTTGCAAGGTAGCCAAGGGCAGGGGCTTTGCAGGTCTGTTTCTGGCACCCAGCCCTTTCAGATAAACTCTTAACTAGCTTTCTACACTGGGGCTGACCATAGGATTCCCCGATCGATAGTGGGGAATACAGTGCCCTAAATTGGGAGGGAGATATGGCCATGGCGAGACGCAGAAACAACCCCACCCTTTTGGACGTTTGAATAAAACCAGTATTTCTGGAGCCCTTTGTAAACTGTAATTGGCCATACAAATAGAGGTGGGTTCTCTGTATGTACACACGTGTTTGCAGGTAAGCGTGTACACATGTGAACGCATTTAGCCGTCCCCCGAGGTTTGGGGTGAGGTGTGAAGTTCTGAGATTGGCTGGCGTTCTCTCCGTTGTGAGAACTGGGGAGACAAGTGTGCAGCTATGCTTGCTTCCTCCGGCGTCCGGAGACACATCCATTAGACGTTATCAGTCTGCACGTCTCACACGCAGATGAGAGATTTTGCCTAAAATCCCTGTGAGAACCATTAGAGCCTGGTGTGTGCCTGGGGTGGGGAGAGGGGTGTGGGGGCTAAAGCTGGTGGATTAAGTCTCTTGTCCCCGCCCACTCCTGGAATCCCTGTGTGTGGTTCTGGGGTGTAGTCTCAGACACATTCTTCCTTATAAAATCTCTGCAGCCTGGGTATTTTTTATATGACCTTATTTCATATCGTATCATCGTGGTGTCTTTCTGGGTTGATAAAAATCACATTTGTCTCTCAGCAGAATGGGGAAAAGAGGGTATTTCCTTTTGGAGCATCTTTCCTGGTTCCTTTCCCTCCCCCATCACCTTCCTCCCCTTTTTTAATGGTATTTGGAAACTTGGGTGGGTTTTCTTCTAAACCTGTTACCATCTTTCTGAGGGGTGTGTAATTGAGGTTCTGAGGCAAACTCCTCAGTAGAAAGATGGCATGGTGAACATTGCTGTTCGTGTACAGAGAACAGTCAGACGACAACAGAAAGTTCCAGATGGGTTCGTTTGACGATGTTTCAGTGTCTAAAGCACATCAGTTGGGTGTCTTGTTGCTACACCCATGTGGTGATAAATCCTTCTGACCAAGCCTGCAGTTTCCTTCCATTGCAAGCCGTGCCAGGACTTACTGACCAGGAAGCAACTGACAAGGAAGTAAACGACAGGCAGGCAAGGGCGAGCAGTGCGTTTAGGACCTTGTAGTTCACCTTGTCCTCCTCCCAAGAACCTTTATGAGGCATCCCTCCATTTCATGGGCAAGGAGACTAAGACACGGAGAGCCCTAGGAGCTTGGCCAAGGTCCGAGGCAGGGCTGGGGCCCTGCCTCAAACACTATTTATTTGACTCCGTGCTCTGTCCTCTCAGCCACTCTACAGCTTGCCTCCCAAAATTGTCCGATGATTCACTAAAATGCCCAGTGCCTCCCCATCGCTGGCAGAGGCTGTGTCAGATTAGGATGGCCGTTCGGTGGCTGAGGGTTAGTTAGGTACGAGTTACAGTGTGCGTGCAAAGTAATGGATGCTTCGGTATCCAGCGGTGGGACAGAAGAGCTTTCTGGGCCTGCCTTCTCTTACCCCAGGGCCAAGTGCTTGAAACCCTCCCAGCGAGCCCTTCTGAGATGGCGGGCTCACAGCAGGTGTTTGTGAACAGTGTTCGCTTTGCTCCTACAAACCTTCCTGTAGACACAGGGCGGGGGGACTCCCAGCGGGACCGCCTGGGATTTGACCCCATCCGCACCCACAGCTTGCCTTCCTTCTGAGAGACCCCTTCCATTCGTTTTCCTGGAACTTTGAACCAAAGCCCGATTACCTGCTTGCAGAAAAGAGCACCAGTGACTTGGCGTCTCTGGCGGTTGGCACTTTGGTCGAGTGCCTTTGGGTGGAAGGAGGTAGGGGAGCAACAGCGAAGTGTCTTCAATGGTTTCTTTTCTGAGCATGGGTTGTGGGTGTCGGTGTGGTGGGTGAGGACAGCTGTTGAGTGCCTGCTGGTGTCCGTGCATTACACGCTCTCCGAGAGGTGAGTCACTTAATCTGGGGAGCAGGGCCAGAACCGGAGCCCTCGGATGCAGCCTCTCTGCAGGGTCAGGGGGTTTCTCCCAGCCCACCTAGCTGACCATTTTTAGGACTGACCCCGCAGGTCACCCTATAGGCTGGCGCTCGCTCACTGCCCTCAGCAGCTGGCCTCCTGGTTGTCATTTGCTTTGCTGTATCTACTGGTCAGCGTGCATGATGGGCCGGGACAGCGGTGTGACTGGCCGTGGACAGTCAGCGCTCAGCGCAGGTGCTCCTCAGGGATGTGGACTCCGGCTGCCCAGTCCAGACTCACCCCCCGGCCATGCCCAGCCCCAGCGCCGGTGCTCCTCTCTCCGAAATGACTCTGCATTTATGTGCTCGTACTCCGTCTCTTCCCCAACCCGGACCAGGTGCTCGCCCATGCAGGGACGGTGGCCACATAATGCTTGGCGCTTGCGGGGCACCCAGCACGTGTGTCCGTTGGGTGAATGAGTGAATGCGGTGACAGGAGTTGAGGGTGAGCTCCCAGAACTTGGGGACTTTCTGTGAGCTCTTGCTCAAGTGTCAGCGTTAACCCTGGATGACGCTTTTAGCCTAAGCTCCATCCCCCTCCCTGCATAAACCACAGTCAAGGGGTTTATAGTCTCTGAACCCAGCCGTCTTTCACCCTTCGACGTAGGGAACATATGTGTATCCCCTTAAACATGCGTATGTGGACATCCGAATACATGCGAGTATAAAATCTTTGGCGGGGGGGGGGTGGTCGAAAAGAAGTTACAATGTTACACATGTGTATAAGATGAAATGAAACACATAGGAACTTTTGGGAAAACTCGGTGTTAATGCTGTTGAGGGAGAGGAGGAGAGAGCAGAGCGTCAGAGAGTGTGGTAGGAGAGGTAGGAGGAGGCACTCTTCTTCCGTGGGTTAATAAAGGTCTGCAGAGAAGAAGAAACAGAGGGCCTGGGGGGGAACTGAGGCAGGGGCAGGTGATGATAGCATGAAGGCATTTGAGATCACCTGTGGGTTTAAAAAAAGAGCGGGAGGGGTGAAGGAGAGTAAGACTCACAGGTTTAGTCAAAAGGTTTCTTTGCTCTGAGACCCGGGAGTGCCAGGAGGGAGGGATGGCTGCGGCCCCTCTCGCAGTTTTGCTGAATCTTGTACGAGAAGCCAAAGGAATGGGGAATGGCTTCTGCTTTGTCGAATAAGAGAGTGATGACTTATTTGGGTTTGAGATTCAACTTGAATCCTTGGCTTAAGATCTTTCCTCTGCCATGTCCATGTGGTTTTTTTCCTCCCAAAGGATCGACTGCCAGGGATTTGTGCCTAGGATGACTTGATAGTAGAACTAATCCCCCATTTGATAAATCGGTCAGCCTCTGTCTCCACTTACTTGGCATGAGTCCATCACAAGTATCCCATGCACGTGCACAGCTGGGGTGGTGGACAGAGGAAGGGAGGGAGAGAGTGTGTGTCCGCTGGTCCCCGCCTGTCCGGATACTCTTGGGAGCAGTGGCATGGTGGAGAAATCAGATACGAGAGAGGAGAGCCAGAGTGGGCTTGGGCGAAGGATTAGTAGATTGAATGTTGTTTTCGGGCTTAAGTGAGCAAGCAGACTTCCCTCGTGAGTCACCTGCAACTGCCACAGCGCAAACAGCAGGGTCTGTCTTGTGTCCCTCCTGGTTTTCAGGAAGGCCATCACCTTTCTCTTCTTGCTCCTTGGACTCAAGAAAGCCCACTGGCGCTACTTTGCTCCATTTGTGTGCTCATCCTGGCCTGTTTTCTACAAACTTGTTTGTCTCCAGCCCCTGGGAGCTGGGGAATCCCAGTCAAGGGTTTTTGTGGCTCCTGAATGTCTCCTGGCTTCTGATGGCCTTTCTTCCTCCTCACTCTGCATGGAGAAGGTCGCCGATGGTCTAACACATGAAAGCAGCAGCCCCCTCCATGCTTTGTTTCCTTCCTCCTTGCCCACAGCCCACGGGTCCAGGGAGCAGCTCCTAGAATGACATGGTGGGTGTTGGCACTTGTGATCTCAGTTTGGTCACAGGCTGAGCATGGGACCGTGCTGGGGCGTCCAGTTTGGGGGGGGTGTGCCCTCCTTCAAGCCTGTGCCTCTCGGTGGCCTGGTGGCTCTCCTTCCTTTGCCATCTGGCACTTGCCTGCTTAGAAAGAGACAAGGCCCCTGTCTCAACCTGACTTCTGCCTACATCTTTGGTTTAGTCTCAGTAGCTTTGCCTGCATCCACGTGGCCAGTGTCCGGGAAGCAATGGCACGTAGCTGACCGGGAGAGCTAGCCTGACTGTGGCAGCCGGCAAGCCCAGGCAGGATTGCGGGGCTGGGTGGGAGAGGGCAGGTGGCCGGTCTCATGCTCCCAGCGGGCGGCCGCTGGCACTCTTGTCATCAGGATGCTGGAGTCCCCTTAGAGTCTCAAGGGAAGACACCAGCCAAGGAAATACTATACCTTAAATGTCCAGAACAGGGTTCTTTGGGTTCCTTTCTTAAAACTCAGGGGAAACCTCTCTCCCTGGTGTTTTATCTTGTATTGAAACACCTCCACTACTGTTAACCTCACCCTCATTGGTGTTGGTGGGGGGGGGGTCCCTTCCTTATGCACCCCCACAAAGTGCTTTCTCCTGTGGGGTTCATAACGGGGTTCCTGGATGGGTTTAGGGCCCTCAGGGATCGGGCTGTATCTGGGGTTGGGACAGCCCTTGCCACCCATGACCTGAAAGCAAGATGGAGACATGTAACTGGGTAGGGGGGGGAGGGTCCTCTGGTCAACAGGGGACGGTCTCAGCCCCACTAGACTGTCAAACACCCGGGGTTTTGAGGTGGGAATGAAATCACAATTTCTGCAGAATTTGCCAGTTCGCTGTGGGCCAGGGATTTTGTTCATCTGTGTGCACTGCTCTGTGGCTAACCCCCTTCTTTGCTCCCCCACAGCCTGTGGGCCGAAGCTGACCAACTCCCCCACCGTGATCGTCATGGTGGGCCTCCCAGCCCGTGGGAAGACCTACATCTCGAAGAAGCTGACTCGCTACCTCAACTGGATCGGCGTGCCCACGAAAGGTGAGGCCACAGGCCCGGGCCATGGTCCCATTGATTTCTGCCGTCTTGCTCACCGACCCCTGACACCGGGAAAAAGTGGCTGCTGGGACCTTGCAGGGCCGCTGTGGGGCTGGCCTGTCCCCTGTGGTTGTGAGAGTCCCTTCCTGGCTGTGTCACTCACCACGCTGTCTCCATTCCCTGACTTTGTGTTGGGATGTTTTCCCCCTGCTGCTCTGTCGTCCCCCACTGCCCTGCCAGCCGCCCAGCTCAGCTCTCCCCTCCTTCAGGAAGCCTTCTCTGGCCACAGAGTCTGTGGGGATCTGTGCCTCTCAAGTTCCAATAGCACTTTGTTGTGACAGCCTTCCGTTGACTGTCATGGGCTCTATGCCTTGTGCTCTATGCTGTTGGTTACCTTTTTATGACTGGTCTTTCCAACAACACGGCAAGGGTCATGGGGTCAGCTGAACTCATTCTGGCATCTGCTGTCCCCCACGGTGCCCAGTGCCATGTGTCTTCAGTGAGTGCCCGCCAGTGCTCTGTGCTTCTGCCGGGCATGGGCTGCTGGGTCAGCAGGAGAATGGCCGACCTGGACCCTGCAAGCAGCGTGAGACCCCATGCTCTGCTGGGGACCGGGTGCAGAAATCCTTGCCCTGTCACCCCTTTGCACGGCTTCACGAAGCTGGACCGCCCCAGGGCAGTGGAAAACCAGCTCTGGGAAAGCGGGCCACCCTGAGCAGCACTGGGTCTGGGCTGCCTTCCCGACTCTCGGTCCTGCCAGTCGGGGTCTGCTTTCCGGTGTCCCTGTCCTAGTGCCATCGTGCTCAGGTTGGCATTGGTGTGTTGGCGTGGTTTCCTGTTTTCGAGAGAGCTCCTGATTGTGTATGTGGCTCCCTCGTCCCTGGGGCTCAGCGGAGGGTCCTTGTGTCTGCCTCTGCAGTGTTCAACGTTGGCGAGTACCGCCGGGAGGCCGTGAAGCAGTACAGCTCCTACAGCTTCTTCCGTCCCGACAACGAGGAAGCCATGAAAGTGCGCAAGTAAGGCCCAGTGGCTGCAGGGGCCGGGACGTGGGTCTGCGCTGCTCCCCGAGGGCAGCTCAGCAAGAGAGGGGGGACGAGGGCGGGGGAGGAGGTCCAGGCCCACCTCCACCAGCCAATTAGCATGGGCCTCGGCCTCTGTGAGCCTCCGGCTTCCTCTGCTCCCGGGGGTCCGGTTCAGCGGGCGGCAGACAGAGGTCAGCGGCCATGTGGCCCTGAGAGCAGGGCTGTGGGGCCGGGGCTGGCAGCTCAGCGACAGAGTGGCCGGTCGCTCTGTTGCTTACGATGATGGGGGGCCGCTTGGGCCTCCCCGCGGGCCGGGCTGGTCTGAGGCGGGCGCTCTCTCTCTCTGTGCTGCAGGCAGTGCGCGCTCGCCGCCTTGAGGGACGTCAAAAGTTACCTGACCAAGGAGGGGGGCCAGATTGCGGTGAGTCTGGGGAATCGCCAGCTCTGTCTCCTGCGCAGTAGCCGGATGGTGCCCTGGAGGGAGGGAGGTGTAGACACAGGGCAGAGCAGTGCCCAGAGCCACTGCAGGGACCCCTCCAACAGGGACAGGGGCCCCCATCCTGAGAGTTTGGGGAAGCGTGTGGCTGGAGCGGCACAGGGACCCAGGAAGGTAGTGAACTGGGTGCAGACTCGGGCGGGGCTGGTTGGTGTGCTCTGCTCACCCCTCCGTGCGGACCCTACCCGCCCAGGCAGGCTGGGCCTGGGTCGCTCCCGCCATGGCAGCGGGTGTCCCTTCCGTGGGCACCCTCCCCTGTGTGATGCTGGTGTTCGTTTGCTTTAGGTCCCCTTCCCACCCTCCTATCTGTCCCCGAGGGCCGGGGGCACCTCTAGAAGGCCAGGCGGGGGTGGGGGCAGGAGCACGGGGCGTGGTCTGTCCTGGAACCAGTTTTGGCTCACACCTAGAGGTGACAGGCCCGACCTACTTGTGCTTTGGTAAATACTATTCATCTGACACCTGGGCTCTTCTCTTCACTGCCCTTGTTTCTCCCCATCAGGTTTTCGATGCCACCAATACTACCAGAGAGAGGAGACACATGATCCTTCATTTTGCCAAAGAAAATGATTTCAAGGTGAGCCAGACTCCTTGTCTTGCTCTGGAGTATGTAGGAGCAGGGAGAACACGCACCTCGGGGACGGGCTGATTCCTGTGTCCGGGGCCCCTGGTTCTTTACCTCCCACTGCCCTTGCTCTGCTGCCTGCAGGTTGGGTCTCACTGGTGGGGCTCTGAGGAGTTACTGTGGGAAACGGGGAGTGTGGCGGACTCGGGATTGAGCAAGTGGTTCATTTTATGTGTTTGGGTGTTTATAAATGGGGTCCTTCCTCCTCGGATGTGGTGACATCAGAGTGACACCAAAGTCCGCCCTTCGTGTTAATCACATTTGTTGTTTCCTAACTTTTCGCTTTGCTTCCTTCCAGGTGTTCTTCATCGAGTCTGTGTGCGACGACCCTATGGTTGTAGCCTCCAACATCATGGTAAGAGCGCGTAGGACCCCAGTCTAGGGCAGCAGTGAGAGAAAAGTGGGGACCAGGGCCCAGAGCAATAACCAGATGCTGAGAGCGGAGGGCTCTCGCAGCTTGTTGGTTTTGTGTAAGAGGTGGGGTCCAGGGAGGCAGGAAGTGGTATTTAACTTAGAAGCGTGTTCTCTTAACCGGACTGGCTTTATCTGGGCTCCTTGCAGACAGTTGCCAGAAAGCAGTCTTTGTGGGACATAAGAGATGAAGCAGGGGACTGGGCACAGTTTCGTGAGTGGCAGTAGCTTGGCAGCCTTGGGGGGGACAGGGGCAAAGGGCAGCTTACCCCTCCAGATGGGGAAGGAGGCAGTGGGCTGGACTCTTTAGCTGTTAATGACCAAGTAAAACTCCGTAGGACGCGGCCCACTTCAAAGGCAGAGCCACCAGCTGTGGGAAGAATGGAGGCAGTAGAAGTCTTCCCGCTTCTGTATCTGTGACATTCCCTTCTCTCCCGGTGCCGAGGGGGAGGTTTGCCCAGATCAGCTGAGGGTAATTGTCGGCTTAATTTGATCAATTCTTAAATTCTGCCGCTTGAGAGCAATACATCCTAAATGGAAACAGTTACCACGAGGACTTTACCACAGGTCGCCTTCCCAAGGAGACCGTTTTCTCTCCAGCTTAAACACGGGAGAATCCGGCGTGTTTCTAATGAGAAGCAGTGCTGATGCTCGTCCAGGGGGACGCTCCGGTTGGCTGTACGCAGAGTGGCTGGAGAGTCTCTGGCTTCTGGCACTGGAACGCTTCTCCAAGGCGGTGGGAATACTTACGAGCGTTTCTAGGAAATGAGTTTATGTTTCAGGAAGGGCTCTTCAGACTGTGGACAGTCTGTCGGGATTAGTTCAGTGTGTCCAAAGGAGGAGGCGCAAAATTACGGGGACGTAGGACAGAAGTTGCTGTGATCCGAACAAAGGGTTTTGCTGTGTTTCTTGGGTTTGGTTCTGCCATTCTGCTTGGTAGCGAGGCCCCGGGCAGGTACACAACTAAATTTTCCACAGCGAGTGTCCCCACGTGCTCCGCGGTGAGCTCGCCGCTTACCTCGTGCTCCACTGAGACACCTG
Organism: Lontra canadensis; assembly: GCF_010015895.1. Taxonomy (NCBI): domain Eukaryota; kingdom Metazoa; phylum Chordata; class Mammalia; order Carnivora; family Mustelidae; genus Lontra; species Lontra canadensis. Next base: position 5,447,585 of record NW_022631070.1, on the reverse strand, counting down.
GTCATTTGCCCCATTTCAGAAACCCGGGGCTCTGCTTCAGCCCCGGAGCAGGGCTTAGGCCCTTCCATGGCACTCTTTGTGGTGGCCGTGCTAGGGGGAAAGGGATCTGGGAACTTAGATCGTTTTTCACTGTGGTAAAATATCCAGAAGACCAAACTGGCCGTCTGACCCGTGTAAGTGTGCCAGCGTGTGGGCATTCAGCATGCTCACACCTCCCTCGCTGCGGTCACCCCGCCTCCCCTCCCCACCAGCCCCCGATGGGCAGAATGTTTCATCTTCCCAGACTGAGACTCTGCACCGTGAAGCACTAGTCCCCCACTTAACTTGGGTTTTTGAAGAGTGCCAGCCTCTCTCGTGGCAGTGCTAGACGTTGTAGGGGAAAAGAACACCTGCGTTAACAAATTCTGAGTTTGCCTCCAATCTGTCCCGTTGCTCAGCCCTGTCACTTATCGGAGATGGTGGGTCTGAGGGTCATTTTTGCTTCACTTCCTTCCCAGGAGAGCAAGCCTTCGAAAGGACGGGGTGTGTGGTCCAGGTGGAGAAGCCTAACTGGGGACCAGTTACAAGCCTGTGGTGCCCCACATGGGTGGTGGCAGGAAGGCTGCTAAGTAGCAGCCTGCTGTTGGTGTGGGGAACGTCTCAGATGCTTATCCCGAACTCGAATTGAGGGTTGGCAGTCTGGTGGTGACCTGGCTACTGGGTCGATCCGGAAGCGTGGCCCATTCAGATGTGTTCATTAGAATCCTTGTGGGTTTCCTGTCTCCATCCTTCCGGAGAGCGATCCTCTGTCTCCCCTGGGTGCTTCCCAGTGTAATCATCAGGCTCTGACTCAACCCCTGGTGTATTTCTTTTTTTCCTCTTAAATGCCGTGTACGGTCATCATTATTCTGAGCTGCTCTGTACTTTCCCGGTTTGCAAGCCTCAAATCCTGCTTCGTCTAAGCAGAAAGCCTTCACAGCATGATTCATCAGCTGCCTCTTTGTGGTGTTACAGGAGGTTAAAATCTCCAGCCCGGATTACAAAGATTGCAACTCAGCGGAAGCTATGGACGATTTCATGAAGCGAATCAGTTGCTATGAAGCCAGCTATCAGCCCCTCGACCCCGACAAATGTGATAGGTAATTCCTAAGATGTGACCGTTTCTGAGTCCCCTGCTTTAGTGTTTTCTTGCCGTCCCCACAAAGTGCTTGCTCCTGGATACTTTCATCAGCTCTTTTATTTATTTATTTATTTTTAAGATTTTATTTATTTGAGAGAGAGAGCATGAGAGGGGTGAGGGGCAGAGGGAGAAGCCGACTTCCTGCTGAGCAGAGGGCCTGATGTGGGACTCGATCCTGGTACTCCAGGATCATGACCTGAGCCGAAGGCAGTTGCTCAACCAACTGAGCTACCCAGGCGCCCTTTCATCAGCTCTTTTAAAACCTCTTTAGAAAAAAATCCTTGGGTGCCTGGGTGGCTCAGTCAGTTAAACGTTTGCTTAACTCAGCTCAGGTCATGATCGCAGGGTTGTAGGATCGAGTCCCGCAGCGGGTTCCCTGCTCAGCAGGGAGTCTGCTTCCCCTTCTCTTTCTGCCCCCTGCCCCCTGCTCATTCCATCTCTCTCTAATAAATAAATGAAATATTTTTGAAAGTAATATAGAAACTTTCGATTGCATGTCCGGAGTCAGTGTTTCAGGCGCTCACTGTGTCCGGGTGTGGAAGGTGGATGCTGAGCCCAGTCTTGCTTCTGTCCCTTTGCTGTGTCCTTTCTATTCTGTTCTGTCGCTTGGCTGGCCCCCTCTTCTGGGAGGCAGGGGCCTCGCGACCACGCGTGCGGGCCGGTTCTGTGTCCGAGACAGCAGACGCCGCGTGGGCCCTCACCGAGCTCACAGCCGGACGTGGGGGTTCTCCGGGGCTGAGTCTCCGCCACCGGCTTCCGGCCGGGGCCTGCGGGGTGGGGCTGCGCCGTCCGGGGACCGCGGGTCATTGCCGTGCCTTCCCCTGCAGGGACCTGTCCCTGATCAAGGTGATCGACGTGGGCCGGCGGTTCCTGGTGAACAGGGTCCAGGACCACATCCAGAGCCGCATCGTGTACTACCTGATGAACATCCACGTGCAGCCCCGCGCCATCTACCTGTGTCGGCACGGCGAGAGCGAGCACAACCTCCAGGGGAAGATCGGAGGGGACTCGGGCCTGTCCAGCAGGGGCAGGAAGGTAGGGCAGCGGGGGCAGGGCGCGCTGCGGAGGGACCCGGTGGGTGTCGCATGCGCATGCGCACCTCTGGGGCGGGGCGGGGCCTCCGGGGTCCTCGGGGAGGGTGCGGCTGCGGGGGTGGGCGGGGGGCTGCTCCTCGGTGGCTCCCGGGCTCGTCCCCGCTGTTCTGATGGCAGCAGAGAGATGTCCCCGTTGTGGAGTGGGACGCGTCCGGTGGGGGGCAGGGCAGGAGCCTGAGTCCAGCCCGGGTCCCCCTGTCCTGCGCCCTCTCAGTTCGCGAACGCCCTCAGCAAGTTCGTGGAGGAGCAGAACCTGAAGGACCTCAGGGTGTGGACCAGCCAGCTGAAGAGCACCATCCAGACGGCCGAGGCGCTGCGCCTGCCCTACGAGCAGTGGAAGGCGCTCAACGAGATCGACGCTGTGAGCGCCCGACCCGACCTCGGCCGTGGGGTGGGGGGGTGGGGCGGTCTCCTCCTGTCGGGCCACCTGGAGTCAGAGCCCTGGCAGACGCGCACGTGCTGCTGTGCGGGGCGGGGGACCCTCGCCGTGACCTCTGCGTGTCCCCTCAGGGCGTCTGTGAGGAGATGACATACGAGGAGATCAAGGACACCTACCCCGAGGAGTACGCCCTGCGGGAACAGGACAAGTACTACTACCGCTACCCCACGGGGGAGGTACGTGCGCCTGCTCCCCACTGGCCCACAGCGGGTGCGGGGGCCCGGGCGGCCGCCCCCCAGTGACCAGGCGCAGCAGCTGCGAGCTCTGGGAGGTGGGGCGGAAGGGCTCCTGCGTCCGGCCTCCGCCGTGCCCCTTCCATGTGTGTTCCTGGCGCTGTCCCCGCCGATTGTCATCCTCCGGAGAACCTTGCACACAGCTCCGGGAGCAGCGCACTTTGTTCTCCCGGGAGCAACGGCCAGAGGTGTTTCTCTGATGAGACCCTCATGGAGCAGGAGAGGACAACAGTTGGGCGATCATTCGCTCCGCACAAGGGACCCCCCCTTGGGTACAGATGAGATGGTGGACGTGTCATCTCAGGTCACGTGCACTCATTGAATTGATGCCACGTGTGGCCCTGTCTGGCCGTGTGAGCGCTGGACGGAGCCTCTTGGACGGATCCTCTGGAATGTGCCCTCAGGCTCTGCTTCAGGCTGCTGGGTGACACCTAGTGGGTCCTTGCTGTCTGCAGGCTGTCTCAGTCTTTGTCATGTCTCTGTTCCCGCGTGCTCAGGGTGCTGACCTCCTCTGTGGCCCTGGCCCCGTTTCTGGAACCTGATTAGTAAGAGAAAGAGAGTGGGCCATGGAGGGAGTGGCGTGAGTGAGAGCCTTGGTGGTCTTTTTTAAAAGCCACAGGCCAATCGTTTGTTTTTCAATTTCTTTTTATTGAGAAGGTCCCATAACGTAAACTTTGCCATTTTAAAGTAGATGATTCAGTGGCTTTTAGTATATTCCCAATACTGTGGAACCATTATCACTAATTCTAGAACATTCTATCATTTCACAAGAACCCGCAGCCTGTGACTCCTTGCCCCTAGGCCCCGGCAACCACGGATCTACTCTGTCTCCGGGGAGATGTCTGTTCTGCACAGTTCATAGAAATGGGGTCGTACAACACGTGGTCTTTGGCGTCTCCACACGTTGTAAGCACATGTCAGGATGTCATTCCCTCCGCCCCCCTGTGGAGGATCGGGAAGCAGCCAGGAGAGAGGATGGTTTACATTTCTCTCAGAATGTCCAACAGGGGGACGATCCCCTTTCCTGAGAAGCCAGTGGGTCCCCCGGTGCCCAGAAGGGAGGCACAGTGGAAGCACCACTGGCTGGCGACCGGTGCTCAGTTGATTCCATGTCCTCTGGTTTCTGACCACAGAAGAGGTGTGACTCAGGTGGCCGAGCTCCTACCCTTCCCGCATGTGCCTCTGCTCCAATTCAATGTCCTTGTCCCTCTGTCTTGCAGTCCTACCAGGACCTGGTCCAGCGCCTGGAGCCGGTGATCATGGAGCTGGAACGCCAGGAGAACGTGCTGGTCATCTGCCATCAGGCCGTCCTGCGTTGCCTCTTGGCCTACTTCCTGGATAAGAGTGCAGGTGCCACCGACCTTCTAGGCTTCCTCTTGGTGGGGGCTGGGATTAGGAGCCTGTCGGGCTCCCCAGAAGGGAAGAGGGAAACTGGCCTTGGAGTGTGGGGTGCTGCAGACCCAGACCTTCCCCACCCAGACCACACGGTCGTCTGCTGTGCTGCTGAGTGTGAGGGGAAACAACGCGGCGCAGGGCTTCCTGGCCAGCCCTCGGGAGATCCTTCAGAACCCGGTTCTATGCACAGTCTGATGGGCCCAAGGGCTTTGTGAAACAGCCTCCCAGGATAGCTGCTCACATCCCGGGGGCTTTGGGCCAGGGGTTGGGTCCACCTCTAAAGAACAAAGTGCCCAGAAAATTCGTGAGACTTAAAATTTAAGCCTGTGTCTACCCAAGCGTCACCGAATCCCCATGCACTTAAACTGGGGAATGACTTTTTTTTTGAAAATTCTAATGCATTGTGTGAGAGTGGGTTTGGGGTTGGTTTTGATCACGTTCTTTGGGCTAGGTGCCTGCCTGGAGCAGGAGGGGGCCTTGTGTGGGGTGGAGACGCTTGTGCTTGGCGGGGACCCCGCGGGTGCTGATGCCATGGCAGAAGCTGTCCCTGGGGACCGGCGAGTGTCTGTCCTCAAGGCTCATCTCTCATCGTGGGGCCCTTACGCTTCTTTTCAGAAGAGATGCCTTATCTGAAGTGCCCCCTTCACACCGTCCTCAAACTGACACCTGTCGCTTACGGTGAGTGTAGTTACGTGACCCGTGCCGCACCCAGCTCCCCTGGGATGGTGGCTCCTGGTTGCTCCAGGGCTGGAAGTGTCTTGGCCTCTTGCCCTGGAAGCCAACCCCTGTGCCCACCCCCCTCAGGCTGCCGTGTGGAGTCCATCTACCTGAACGTGGAGTCGGTGAGCACACACCGGGAGAGGTCAGAGGTGAGTGCACCCCACTGTCCCGCGGTCATCCTCCGTCCTGGGGGGTCTCTGTGGTGTGACAGGGCTAGCGGCTGCGATCCCTAGGGAGGCCCCCACATGGCGTGGCCTGTAGCCATGCACCTGTGTCCCCTTTAGCCCCAGGTTCTTGCTGGAGTGGTTTGTTTGGAATCGGCCGGTCTTTGTGACGTCCTCCCCTGCCTTTCCTTTTCAGCCGTGTGTGTGTTCCCGCTCTGTCTTTATATGTGGCTTCTTGCCTGCTTCTTTTTCTTACTTTCCACGCTTTCTGCCCCCACTTTCGACGTGACCCAGGAAGTGGGTATTAAGGCGGAAGACACAGTTCCCTCTTGTGAGTGTAATTGTAGCCCAGCCAGTGTCTTTTCCTTTGGGGTGGCTGAGACACCTTCTGTGTCCTAGAGTGACTGGTGCAAACAGGATTAGCAAATTGCTCAGTCATCTTGCTGCAGAATGAGCAAGAAGATGAAAGTCGTGGCAAGGGGGTGGGGTTGGACAGGCGCTGTGGTTTGGGAAGTAGGGATTCTAGGGACAGTGGGTAGAAGGTTTCATCAGGAGACCCCAGGCCTGGTGGCATCTGATTTCTCAGGGAAGCAGCCAGGTTGGGGCCCCCCACGGTCAGAGCAGACCGCCGCCCGGGCGTGGTTGGGAAGGAACATTGGATTTGCTTTCCACTGACTGTCAAACCATGACACTTCGCCAGGTGACCCTTTCTCTTCCATGGAGTGTGATGTTCCTGTCTGTGCAGGACACCCACCTCCCTGTTCCCAGGGAGCTCGGCCAGAAGATTTTGGCATGAAAAATCCCACCTTCCAGCAGCCATTGCCTGGCTGGTGGCCTGAAGGGGAAGGAGGATGGACGGCCAGCCACGGCCCTGTGACGGCCCCCACTTCTGAACCTGGGCAGTGGGGTGAGAAGCAGCCTCCCAGCCTGACTCAGCTGGCGGGGCTGGGCTGCAGCTGGGCTCTGGTGCTTCCCGAACCCCTCATTGTGTGGAACGGGGCCGTGTCGGGAGGGACACAGGCCTCCACTCAGGCCCCTCTGCAGGCTGCAGAGTCTCGGGGCCTTGGGACAAAAGTCCTCCTTCCCGTTGCATTGTCACTTGATCCGAAGGCTGGCATTTGGCTCTGGCTCTGCCGTTTCTGCCCACCTCTGATTTTCTGCTTCTTTGGTCTCCTGGTGGGGGTTGAAGCTTGCATTTCTTGTCCTCAGCCAGGGTGTAGTAATGGGGAGCAGGAGACCACCCCGTCTGCTGTGTAACCTCAGCTCGTGGTCAGCGGGGGGAGCTGACCCCTCCCCCCTCCCCCCTCCTTTGTCCCCTCCCCCCCACCCCCTCCTTTGTCCCCTCCGTGGGGACCCGAGCCTCGCACTCAGGCCTCCGCTTCCCTTTCTCGGCTCTCTTGAAGGCTGGCAGCAAGGTTCTTTGCTCCAGTCTCATTACCTGCCGCGCCTGAATGACTGTCTGCAGAGCTGTCCGGCCCTCACCTGCCTTGCAAATGTCGCATTGGTCCGAGTGGACATCTTGGAATGTTTTGGCCGGGAGGGGCTCAGCACGCGCCCTCAGAACAAGCACCCTCCCTCGTTCTCGCTATCTGGGAGTCACAGGACCAAATCGCGACCCTGTGGTCCCAGGGCTAGTGACCATGGTCCGTTTCGAATCTGTAAAATCCAGAAGCAGAGAAACGTGTTTTGTTCGGTTTTGGGGGTTTTTGTTTGTTTGGTTGGTTTTTTGGTTTTCTGGTTTTTGGCTTATTTACCTCCCCACTCCTTGTAACTGTCGCCTTCTCTCTTTTGTCTTTGTCTCGCTTAGGACGCAAAGAAGGGACCTAACCCGCTCATGAGACGCAATAGTGTCACCCCACTAGCCAGCCCTGAGCCCACCAAAAAGCCTCGCATCAACAGCTTTGAGGAGCATGTGGCTTCGACCTCCGCTGCCCTGCCCAACTGCCTGCCCCCGGAGGTGCCCTCCCAGCTGCCCGGACAAGTGCGTTGACTCCTTTCCTTTCTCACAGCCAGTGTGGGGCGGGAGGAGAGCCCCCGTGGGCAGTGGCGGCCTCAGACCAGGCCTGCGTGTGTGGGTTGGGGAGGGGGACAGCACATGGACACACCCCACCCACAAGGTTCGTGGCACCCTGGGGTCCTTCCTCGCCGGCCACGGCTGCACACACGTGCCTCCTTTCTGAGGAGCCGTTCTTCACGGGGCAGAGCTGGGCAGAGTAGAAGAAATGGCCAAGTGTCTGTGTCCCACACACATTCCTGAATACTTTTTTCTCAAACAAAATGGAAGACGAAGGCCTAGTTCAGGAGTGTCCCTTCAGCTCTGGGTCACGGGCCACACATGGCCCGAGGATGCCTTTTCAGTCCCAGGCCGATAGTCGAGGAGCTTCCTTACATGCTCCCTCTCAGGCCCTGTTGTACAGAAGCATGTTCTCCTCCAGAGCCGGGGTAGAGCCCGGGCGGCCACGTGCGCAGGGTGGCCCGGGGAGGGCCACCTTCTCACACAACACGGGTGTCACGGAGTACCAGAAAGCAAAAACCCAGCTAGCTTTCACTTGTTGGGTTTGCTGTGAAGAGGAAAAGCTGACAGATGGTGGCCCTTGGGCATTAGGATTTATTTTCAGAAGAGCAGTCTTTTCTCTGTGGCAGCCAGGACTCTGCCAGTCTGTGAGACCTAGCAGTCCCCAGGCGTGGATTTGAGGGCCACCTCGAGATCGCCGCCCTCCTCCCACCATGTCTGGGCTCTTCACAAAGAAGTCGCAGGCTGAGGCTCATTTAAATCTCGTGGTGTCTGCCCTTGGCGTTGTGCAGTGGGGTGGGGAGTGCCGGGCCGCCTCAGGCAGGCCACCGAGCCTCTTCAGGCCTCAGTTTTCCCATCTGTGGAATGGGGAAAGAGCACCTACTACAGAAGGCGGTTCAGACGGGGTCCTCCGTCCTGATCGTCTCGCACGCTGGTGTCCATCTCTGCCCCGGCTTGTAAGATGTTACCTGGTCTTTTTATGAAAACTGAGAACTGAAGTGGTTTCTGGGTGACGTTTAGTTTTGGTGTGAATTATGGGGTCACAGTTGGAAGTTAAGAGGCCGCTGCCACACGTACTTGGGGGGACTGGCCCAGGCTGGCGTTGGGTGGCACCTGGGGCTGTGCTGCAGGGTCACAGAGGACTTCCCTTACTTTGACAGGACAGTCCTTCGAGGTTCAAAATCCTTAGAGTCTGGCAGCTATCAGGTGGGGCCCGACGGGAGGGTCCACAGGGCTTCATCCCAGCAGAGAATGTCCTGGTTTCAGATGACTCGGGGCCTCTACGCTGTCCCTCTACTGACTTCTCTCTCTCTCTCCACTTTTTCTCTCTGCAGCCTTTGCTAGGGAAGGCCTGTTTGTAAGTATTTTTCTCTGGATGATTTTGCTACTCGCACCTCTTTCTCCTTGCTTGCCAGTTTGGCCTCCTGCCTGATAAAATGTGCAGGACGATGACACTGTTTGTCCTCTCTGACAGAGAAAGATGGCCTTGGGGGAGGCGGAGGGGGATTCATGAATTTTTAGAAAAAGAGGCAAGAAGCAGCCCGGCCCAGCTCTCTCCAGGGCGTCCTGCTGCCGCCACTTGCCACAGCCGGCTTCCTGTATGTCCCTCGGGCTCCCGGTTACTGCTGGTGCTTGCAGTGGTCCCGGCTTGACCTAAATCTGCTTTTTTCTGATTTTGGCACCAGGCTAGGTCTTATGCCTGATGCGTCGACTTTTAAGTCTTTTACCTGCCCTAGGAGAGGCCTTTCATGTTGAAAGGAAAAGTAACACAGAGCCTTGTCTGCAAAACAGAGGACAGACTCTGGTGGGGGGCACTGTGGTGGGTCTGCAACCCCGTAGGCTCTCCCTTCTGTCCGAGCAGAGACCTGCTCCCCTGGGCGCCCCAGGACCCTGGCACTCTGGAGGTCGGTTTGGGAACCACTTCCGTGGATCTGGTTGTCCTGTACCAGCATCTGCTTAGTCTCAAGGGTCATGACCGGAAGTGGGTGCACCGCTCGAATCAGACCCATTGGTTTCCCCTGTCCTTCGCCGGAGTTCTTCTGGAACCAGCTAGGTGTCCACTGGAGCAGAGCAGCTGCTAGAGAATTCAGAGTCTCCACTGCTGCGGTGGTCCCCACCACAGAAGGAGCCAAGGCCTTCTGTCTTGGAGTTCCATTAACAGGCACCATGATCTGTCCCCTTCCCCAGCCCTTCAGGTCCCACTACCTGCCCATCCTCCCTTTTGCTGGTTGGGTCACCTGAGTCATGGGTGCAGGAATGGAACTGGCTTGAGGAGCTCGGCCTGCAAGCTTGGAAGTGTGGCTCGTTCTTGGAAAATAGGTGTTTAACATCGTGCTTAGATTAGGTCGCCCCAATGGCGGCGAAATCGGTTTTGCGATCCTTTATGGCTCATGGAAAACGGACTTGCTTGCCTGTGTTCCATGTCTTTGGGCCTTAAAATAACTCCAGGAGGTCCATGGGGTAGTTTTATCCCTTTTTACCAGATGAACGAGGGTAACTCACTTGCCTGAGGCTGTCCAGCTGGTCGGTAGCAGAGCCAGGACATGAATGGGTCCTCTCCCTCTCCCGAAGGCTGACCGCCTTCTCTCTGCTGGCTTCTGGGGACAATCAGGTCCTGTTCACCTACCCCTGGCCTGGGCACCTGACGTTTGAGGCCCCTGGGGCACTGCTCAGAGCTGCTTGGATGTCCTTTTTAGTTTAGAAGGCTCTCCCATGCAGCTGCCCTCTGCAGCTAGGGTGTTTCCTTACTGGGGGGAATTCGGTCTTAAAGACCATCTGTCCTGTTCTGCTACCTCCCGGCAGCCAGGCACTGTAACCGAGGGCTTCTAGAGCAGGTGTTCTGGTGAAACTGGCCTTCGGATCTGGAGCCTTCTACTTCTGCATCCCGTGCATGTCTTGCTCCTTTTGAGCCGTGGCCTGGTGTGACCAGGGAAGAAACCTTCAGGCTGCAGGGTGCCCCTCGGACACATCCCCCTTCCTCCTAAGGTGAAACTTGCCCGTGTTTGTGGCTCATAGTGCCTTCGGCTGGAATCCCTCCAGTTCAGCAAAAGCATGTCCTCTGCACCCGTCCACCTGCATTCCACTCTGGGGTCCCAGTGTCCGGCCCTACCTGGGAGTGTGAGCCCACGTCCAAGGTCGCAGGTACCCACTTCCCAGTGCTCAAGTCCAACCGAGCCTGGTTTGGGTCTTGGTTTTACCACCCTCCATCTTTGGAATTCTGGGCAGTTCTAGCACTTCTACTTCCTTGTCTGTAACGTGGATGCAGGAATGGTACGTGGTGTTTTGGTCATGAGAATATAGATGCAGTGATCAGCAGAGTGGCCGGCGGTGCACAGTCCGTGCCCGACTGGACACCAGCCATTACCACGGCAGAGACAGTGCCCCGGGCTCCGCTGGGATGCCCGAGGCACTGCGTTTGTGCTCCTTCTGCATTTGGATGCCCCCCCGCCCCCGCTCCTTCTGCACAGGCCAGGGGGTTTCTTCTCATGAGCAGCAGGAGCACCGAGAGACGGGGCAGTGGGGAGAACCCCTGGGAGCTTCCGGGTGGTGGCCCGAGGACACTGGCCACCGTAGTTTCCTGGTGAAACAGGCCCTCCAGCCTGGTCAGATGCTGCACCTGCCGTCCTCCCCCTGGGGCGGTGCGAGTGCTCCGGCCGCAGGACCTCATGCATCCGTGATTTTTAAATTGCAAGTGCACACGTGACAAAGGAGATGCTACTAAAGATGTTTGTTTTGTTCTTTCCCAACATGTTCTTCCCTTCCCCCCACTATGCTTGAAAGACGAACTGTTTGTCACATTTTCTCAAAGTTTTCTCCTTACTAACCTTGGCAAGGTAAATGGCTCGGTGCATGTCCCTCTCTGTCCCCTCCACCTCTCCCTGGGTCATGGCATCTCAGCCTGTCGGGGCATCAGTCTGTGTGAGGACTGGCCATTGTCAAGTCTGTGACTCATGCACCCCATGCCGGAGAACTCGTGTTGTTTCAAAGCAGCACCATTGTCTCAAGGTCCTCCCTCTCTCTCTCTCTCTCCCTCTCATTTCCCTCCATATGGCCTGAGCCAGGGCACCATGTGTGAGTGATGTGACGTGCCCCGTGCCTGCACGCCCCAGTGTCATTGTTGCATCTGTCATCATTCGCGGGCGCTCGGAGCCGTGGGCGTGAGAGGTCCGAGAGCTGGGGGGGAGCCAGCTGCTGTGGGGGCCTGGGCAGCTCCTGGAGCTCCCATGCCATCAGTGGCAGGTTGCAAGGCTTAGAGGTCCTCCCGGGGAGATACCCACCCAACAGACACCGCCTTGTGAACCCACGACAAGAGGTGGTCTTCTCCAGGCGTCCCCACTGTGGGCCCTTGGTTCTGCACGGGAGCCTGGGGCAGAGGGGGCTGCCAGGGTCCCTGCACCCCTGTGTGCCCGGGTTCCACTCTCCCCTTCACCCCGCCCCCCGCAGAAGGTCTCAGCGGAGACAAGGATGGGAGAGAACACTTTGAAAAACCCGTGTTTCCTTTCTTGGCGGGGCGGGTGAAGGTTGGGCAAGAGCCCGCCACCATGCAGTGGTGGCTGCCATCTGGCCCCCGCTGACTGAAAATGCTTTTTAAGGGGATTTGATCCTGGTTGGCTTTATAGGGGTGGCACTTCCAGCAAGGATTGCTTTTGTTAGAACAGGAAGAGAGCTTGGTGGCACTGCCTGGCTTCCTTGTGTGCGTCCTCCCCGTGCCATCCCACCGGCCAGTGGCCCCCATGTTCTGGCTGCCGAGCCCATGCTCCTAGATAGAATCTGGCATCCAAGGGCCGGAGTGCACGATCTCCTTGGGGGAAGAGCCCTCCTGCCTCTCTGGAGGGCTCCTGGCCCATCTCCTGCCCGGCTGCAGAGCAGCTGGACTTCCCTGGGGGTAGGGGGCAGGTGGGGCAGGGGGGCAGTTTCATGGCTCTAAGTGAGCTGGAGGGCTCCTGGCGCTGGCGCTGGCGGTTGCCTGGAGCTTCCACCCACGAGGGCTGCCTGTTCTTCCCCGCCTCCTAGAGGCAGATGTCAGGCCTCTGCCCCAGGGGCCCTCGCCAGGGCCCTTCTCAGGGCGACGCTGGGCATGACTTCCACTGGTCCTAGAGCCCACCTGGGCTTTCTTCCACGTGTCTGGCGACAGTGCTCTTCTGGGTTGTGCTCTTTGTGTGACGGAGGGGGTCATCTCACCTGCATGGCTTTAGTCTTTGGCTTTAGAAGCCTCGTGGACAAGAAGTAATGATCCCTCTTCCTCGCCCTCTCTTCTCCTGGAAACAGAACATGAAAGGCGCCCAGAGCGGCATCGACGCGAGGACACACTGAGGCCGACCCGGCGGTTCCATCCCAGTTCCATTCCTGCAGCTTACTTAGTGCTTTTCCCATCTGCCCGCGGCCGGCGATCCCAAGGACTTCTGGAGTGGGGTGGGTGGTGTGGAAGAGGGGCCTGCTGCTCGGAGAGAACCGTGCCCCCGACCGTGGCGGGGCAGCCGAGACCCCAGGAGGCCTCTCCCGTGTGCGTGCGTGGGATCTACGCCGTGGCTGCCCTCATCCCACGCCATCCCTGGTCCCACGGACCCTCCGTGTGGCTCGGAAAGGACGATGAGCCACGGAAGAGGAACTGGGAGAAGGCCCCGAGGAGGGGACGTCGGCCTTCATGCTGTTTTGTTTAGTTTCTGTGATCCTGACCTGGTATGTTCCCAGCGTGGGGAGAAGACGCTTGGCCCAGAATCCTAAAATTAAAAGGGGGGCCTAGATCCCAGTTGCTGAAGAGGATAGGGCTGGTGAGAACTTTCACAAGGCTCTTCTGTGCGTCGTGGCCCGGACACTTGCTGCCTTGCGAAGGAAGGATTCAGGCCCGCGCCCGGGCTGGGCCGGAGGTGGACGGAGAAGGCTCTGAGGCAGACGCGTGTGTCGGTTGGGCTGTCACCCCGCCACGGGCCACACCTTCCTTCCTGGGTCCACATTCTGCTTCTGGAGATGCTCAAGGACAGTCTGGCTGCTTCAGCAAAAGGAACTATGGCGCCGGAAGAGCCCCGGGGCCTCCCCTGCCCAGGCCGCTCTGCCATCTCTGCTCTCCTGCCTGGAACTGAGGCACGGGCGAGACGGCTCTCCGGGAGCTGCTTGCTTTGGCACTTTTTTAGCTGGCAGGAGGCGGACAGGAAAGTTGCACCTTTTCTTCCGGAACTTCCATGTTTGGGGTTCGTGCCCTCGGGTGCCAGAGCTCGGGAAGCACATGGGGAACAGCATGTGCACGAGATGGGGAGCTCAGAGGGACCCCAGTCCAGCAGCCGGGAAGCAAGTTGTTCGGATCCATGCCTGACTGACCCGGAGGCAGAGCAGAGATGAGGAGGGCTCTGGAGTCCTTCCTTTAGGATGTTCACTGTCACCCTGTGCTTCCCGGGTGGGTCTGGTGGCCCAGCCGGGACACCCCCCCCCCCCCGCCACCTGCAGCTGCTTCCTCCAAGAGACTCTCTGGGCTCCTGGCAGGCCTGAGCTCCATCCTGCCTGTCTTCATGGAGCGTCTGCTATACACCCGGCCCGGGGCTGGGCTGCTTGGGATTCCGAAGAAGGGCATGTCCTCATTTGCCTTGATGGCTCCTGTGGCCTTTCTGGGGGTGGTTCAGAGCAGGGCTGTGGGACCTGTGGTTTTGAACACCTGTAGCGTCTGCCTCCTGGTTTCTCCTTGCTGTCTCCGTGGACTGGGGATGACAAGGCATCCGGAGGCCCCAGAAGAAACGATTTGGAGACTCTGTGGTAGAATTTGTCCAAATGACCTTTCGAAGAATCTCCAAAAGCTAGTGCCAAAGGTCACTTCCCTGGCTCACCCTCTGCTTTCACGCTTGATGGTCTCGCCCCTTTGAGCTGACGAGAGAGTTTCTGGGGGTCGGGTCGGGGTGGGGGTGGGGGGCTCGGACATCCAGAGCGGGGGTCAATGCATGTTTCTCTGCTTGGGGTTCAGTGGGGCACTGGGACGTGCTTCTGCTACCATACAGTCAAGTTCACGGATTTCACACCGAAACATTCAGATCCTCCCCCATTCTTCCCCAGTCGGCACTTTGCCCGAGATGATGTCCGACGTCTGTGTTCCTGTGTGACCGAAGATGGGTTATTGTCCCTTTCTTGCCACCTTGAGTCTCGGTAGATGGCAAGTGTGTGCGGACAAGCGTGTGCTGGTAAGTTGGTTGTTTTTTTAGACAGAAGGGCCTGCGGCGTACGACTTTCTAGAGTCTCTCTTTCTGGCCTCCCTGTCACACTGGCCACCAAAGCCGACTGAGTTTTGACCCTTCCCACCGATCCCCGGGGCTGTGTGCGGGTGCCCTCCCTGGCCTCCAGCTGCCGAGGTCCGTACCTACGGAAGCGAGCATCCTGAACATTCGTTCGTGCAGGCCCGATGGGGCCAGAGGACGTCAACACAGATGAGGAGAGAGACCCCAGAGAGAGCGCAGTGCTTCCCGACGGAAGCCGCTCTCTGACTTGAGGCGCCGGATGGAGGGCGTGTTTGAGCTGTGGTCATGGGGGGCTCCGGCTGCTCTGACTATCGCCTCTTACACCCTCCCCCCCCCGAAAAATATCTGGGACCAATTTTGTTAACTTGGCATCGTCGTTTTGGGGTGGGCTCACCCCCTGTCCTTATTCTGTCCTGAGACCACGGGCGAAGCTCGTCCTCCACAGGGAGAAGAGAAACAACCACACCAATGATGTTTTCGTTTGTAATACTTGAAATTTATTTTTTTATTATTTTGATAGCAGATGTGCTATTTATTTATTTAATATGTATAAGGGAGCCTGAACAGAGAAAGCTGTATAGATCGGGTTTCGTTGTGCGTTGGTTGGTTTGGGGGCCTTTTACGTGTGACTCACGACTCCTCTGTGTTCTGGACACTGTCTGAATTAATGACCTGGGATGAGGCTGTGCCAGCTTTCAAACGGGATGCTTTTCAGAAATTTGTATATTTTGCAGTTGCCAGAACAATAAAATACCTGGTTGAAATTCGCTGATGAAGTGCCTCTGGTCCTTTTCTTGGGGGGGGAGGCAGCAGGAGAGGGCAGAGAAAAGTCTTCAGTCAAGCCCTGTGGTCCGCACACCAAGTGTCCTCCGCCGGGCTCTTGTCATCGTCCTTTATTTTTTCATTTATTTTTTAAATTTGTTATTTTAAGATTTTATTTATTTACTTGAGAGCGAGAGCGTGAGAGAGCATGAGAGGGGAGAGGGTCAGAGGGAGAAATAGCCTTCCCGCTGAGCAGGGAGCCTGATGTGGGATTCGATCCCCGGACTCCAGGATCACGACCTGAGCCGAAGGCAGTCACTTGACCAACTGAGCCACCCAGGCGCCCAACGTCATCGTCCTCTAGAGCAGACGTGTGGGCACCCCCTGCCGACGCTGATCCACGGCAATAGGGATGTGCCTCCAGCACACACACAACGCCCCGTGTTAGTATCCCCTGGCCCCACAGCCCCTTCCGCAGACGCGCGCTCACCCACACGAGCATGGCCGCTCGGGACAGTCCCGGGCAGAACTCCTGGAAGCCAGTGGGTGTTTGCTTCTGGGTTCCTTTCATGTCCCTGACCTCCCCCCACAACCCCCTTGTTGCCCCTTTCCAGTTTCTATGCGGGGAAGCTCTAAGGAGCTTCTCGGGCCACTGTGGCGTGCCTGAGGCTGGCTGTTGGACGTCCGCGCCTTCCTCTCCACAGACGAGGACCCTCCTCTTCAGGCAGGGCTGGGGGCCGTGTGCGGTCGAAGGCAGCCCCGAGCATGTCCTTCAGGCAGCGTCTGGATGACCCACGAAGCTCTCACCGGGTGTGATGTTCCTTCCGTGGCCCCCACGGTTACGCTCCGGAAATAGACCTTGCTCCCAAATTAGTCTTCCTGCCTCCCTCACACTTTCCTGGCCCTGGTGTGAGGAGACTAGGAGTCAGCAGTTCGGCACCTCCGTGTTGAAGTGACTTCCGAGGTGATCTGTACCGGGCACGGCGGGGCAGAGTGTCTGGGTAACGGGCCTCGCCTGGCACCCGGAGCGCGAACGCCCACTGTGGGCCGGGCCTGACCCACACCTGATACTGACAGAAGGTCAGTGTCATGACCTTTTGGGCATGTCTGTGGTATGTCTGTGTGTGACCTTGGGCCAGGTCTATAATGACTGAATAAATATGGACGAAATGGTGAGCGGGTAGGTGAATTGGGCGGGGTGGGGGGGGGGGAGAAAGGGGCAGAAAGCTGCAGGAAGGTGAATGCCAGAGAAAACTGATCCATTCCTGAGGTCCTAAATATGAGCCAGACACGCTGTGGCTCTTTGTACCTGGAAGACCGCACTAGGAATTCCCCGGTAGCAGATAAAGCCATTAGGCCAAGTACTAACCGCCGTGGTGGTAAAGATTTAGTTAACTGTCTTTGGGGGTCCTCCTCGGGGTGCCCCAAGAAGTGAGCCTGATGCCCGTTTTACGGACGCAGAATTTTAGACTCAATGACGGTAACTTTGCCTTTGCCTTGACAAGCAGACTTTGGTGATTCAAATCCAGGTAGCTGGGACTCTAAAGTGCGTGGCCTTAACCGTTAGTGAATGTGGTCTTCCCACAGTAATGTGAGTTAGCAGGGGAGCAGGTGAGGGGTCCGCTCAGCGTTACGCGGCCTGCCTGTCGGGCTGGGAAGCGTGGGCTGTCCCTTCCGTCATGCTCCCTGTGGTGCTCAGCTGGTGATCAGATGGTCAGGGTCTTTAGAGAAGTCAGCAGCAGCCCAGCAGGAGTACATGGGAGTCCTGGCCCGGATTTTGGAAATCCCCAGGTACTACCCAAAACCTATCTGGGCAGGAGTTCCAAGAATTTTACCAGCACTTCCAAGAAGCAGCATGTGGCACTGTGCCGTAGAGGGTGGGAGGCCAGGAGGGGTGGGGAGCGGGCAAGTGGGGCCTTAGGAGGGGTTTACATCTGAGTAAACAGAGCTGTTGGACTCTCTCTTGCTCGGGCTGAGTGGCCCAGACCTGCCAGTGGGAGCAGCCAGCCAGTCTGACACTCGAGTCGCACTTTGCTCATGACTCATTGAACGTTTTTCTCACCAGCATTGTTGGGAATATTTTAATTTGGGATTATTTACTAAGGAGAACTGGGAAAAATAGTTCACTGTTTGAGAAGGGGCAACTAATTAGACTGTAGCATTGCGCCATCCATTTGACCAAAATGTTAACAAATATCAGACTGTTGAAAAGGAGAAGAAAATATTGGGTGGACGAAAATCAAACTTAAAAGCAGTAGAAGAAACCACAAAGGAAATACTGAGTTTCCACAGCATAAATACTTTACCTTCAAAGTCATTAACAACCATTGTGAGTAAAACGAAAGCAACATGCTGAGAAACTTTGCCACAAATCTGACCCCCCACCCCTGCAGTTATCCTAGCAGACGGATTGGAAACACATCCAGAGCGATAAGAAAAACACCGAGACTTCTAGATTCCCAGAGGCTTTTACTTCCCCTCTACCACGAACCGCTGCCGTCTTTTAAGCTAATGATGGGGCAACTGAAGACTGGCGGGGGGTGGGTTCTGAAGGTTGTCTGGCTAACTTCCTCTCGGGTTCTCATTTTTCCACACAGCGTGAGTGGGTTTAGATCAAGATTTTCTTGGCATGTGAGCAGGTCTTCACAAGGTACCGATGGTTCAGGTAATCTTTATAAAGGCACTGGTTTCAACCTGTAGGTTCTGACGTACTCCTAAGACGCTATACTAAAAGAGAACCCCTGTAAAGACAACAGAAGCACACCAAAATGTTGGACTTCTGCTACTTAGGACTAAAGAGTATTCCTTGCACACTCCTGGAGAGAAGTCTCTGGAGACACTCAGTGGCTCGCATGCCAATCGCGGAAGCCTCATGTCTGTCGTGTGCAGGGATCATTAGCCCCATAAAGATTCAATGCACAGGGGGAAGTGCAGATTGGGGTGGGCTGGGTGGGGGGACTGTAAGAAAGAAACTAATGGTGGTGGGAAGGAGGGTGGGCTCAGTGGAGTGGCGTCCCCATATACAACATGCTTCATGACGTTGCATTACCAATGACTCCTCGATGCTGCAGGAGGGTGGGGGATACGGGTAAGCTGTCCCTTTTCAGTTCTTTGAGGCCTTAAGTAAGCTGCAGGCATCGGAGTGACTCTACCTCCCACCCGTTGGATAAACTGAACAAAGGATACCTCACCTGGAAAATCTGGTGACTACATTTGGTGAGTAAAGAGGCAGAGGGGACACTTAGCGCCTGGGTGCGACTCAGTTCATTTCCAAGTCCTGGCTGCGTGGGGCGAGGGGAGGCAGGTCGCCTGGTGTGATGAATTGACCAGGCAACCCCAGGCTTTGGAGACAGATGGCCTTGTGTCCATCTCTGTCCCACCGTGTTTCAGATGTGTGGCCTTGGACAAGTAATTTAACTTGTTTCCCATTCATAAAGTGGAGAAGTTCATGCTGCATTTTTTATTATAAGATTCACCGTAGATTTTTAAAACTTTAAATGCAAAGTAGAACAAACCATATGCACACCCAACACAAGACAAAATTCAATTTTTGGATGTGTTAAATGTAGACAAAATTTCTCCTTAGAAGTGAAGAAATGCCATAATTACTTCTCAGGCTTTTTGTGAGGACCAAATCATATAAATGAAGAGAGACCTTGACAGATCCCAGCACAGAGTAAACTCTAGAGTGGTAGCTTTCATTCTAATACTTCCAATGCAAAGTAGATATTGTTATTCCCACTTTACGGATGTGGAACTGAGGCCAGGAGAACTCTAGGATCCCGCTTGGTTTTGCCCAGGCACAACCCGGGGTAAGCCTGGGTCTGTCAGACTGCCGGATCACGCAGCCTAAGAACCACACAGCTGAGCCAGGCCCTGCCAGATGAATCATCAACCACAGGTCTGGGACTGAGTCTCATGTTAATTAGCAAGCAGGCTTTTGTGTCCTGGGGCTGTGGAAAGGTCTGTCTGCATCCAAATGAAGGGCCGATTTTCTTCAAAGGGCTGTGATTCAGGATGCCTGCAGAGCTTTGAAGACGGGAGGCTCAGTGTCCCAGGTTCTGCGTTTTCCCTGTCCCACTTCTTCCAAACAAGGCCTATAGATGAGCATCTTTGGGGATACCCTGTTCCTGGGTGTCCATGAGGACTTTCCCAGGGTACACCTGCCGAGATAGTTTTAGGGGAAGAGGGTTCCAGATCCTCAACTTCTATACTCGGTCTTTGTAAAACAGCCTGAGAAGTTTGCTGACCTTCGCAATTGCAGTGTGTTTCTCTGCTTTGCGAACAGAAGGCAAACCCTTTACCCCATCCCCAAAGCAGTTCCTACAATGCATTGCCCCAGGGTAGAAACACCTCCAGGGCACCCAGCAGAGGGAAGCCTCCTTGAATGATTAACCCCCAGGGATTCCTTTCCTGCCCTGGCTCTCTATTGAAGGTGGAGTTCGGCTACAACTGGAATGTTCCGAATTGAGAACAAGCAAAGTACTATAAGTTAGTGCAGCCAATCCCCAACTTTCTGATCTCAGACTCCTTCACGCTCTTAAAGAACCCTTGTTTACATGGGTTACTTCTACCCATATATAGTATATTTGAAAGGAAAACCATGAAATTTTTAAAAAGTACATATATTTAATAATTTATTTTAAAATAAACTCATTACAGGTGATAAATAACATATTATGCAAAACAACTGATTTTCAAAATAGAAAATATGTGGTGAGAAAAATGGCATTTATAGTTTTCGTAAATCTTCTTGATGGCAAATCCTCATATCTGGTTTGGGGCTCCATCTGTTGTGACACTTTTATTGCTTGTGTTGAAGTATATAACGATGATCTAGCCTCACACAGGTATATAGATGAAAATGGCAGAGTATATCAATACCCTTTTCAGAAAAGCATGAGTATTCTTCTTTGATCCTACACCCAAAGTGGACACATGATAGTTTTTTAAAGTTTTCTTGGGGCATTAGATCGGATATGGACCAGTGAACTTTTCGTACCTTGTTACGTTAAAATTCATTTGGTTGACCTTGCTCTTTGAAATGATTTTTCATCCATTCATGATTATGTAACATTCAACATAGGTCATTTGGGAAATATTGGTTCACTGAGTTACGGAGATCTTCTAAATGTTGACACGTTTCAAAATGTAATATTAAAAAATCACATTGATTAATAGCCCTCTGATCCCATCAGAAAATCCTTAAAGCATTGAAAAACCGTCAGTCTTGAAATGATAGATGTGTTTTCTACAGTTCTAATTTTTATTTGAAAACTTGAAATTTCTAACAAGTACTGTCCTTCGTTTTCCATAGTGAGAGCTCACTGCATTTTCAGAGATTCTCAGTATGGTTTTTATAATTTAAACTACTTTTTAATTTCTTAAGGAATCTCCACACTGTGCTCCAAAGTGGCTGCACCAACTTGCATTCCCACCAACAGTGTAAGAGGGTTCCCCTTTCTCCACATCCTCTCCAACACACGTTGTTTCCTGTCTTGGTAATTTTGGCCATTCTAACTGGTGTAAGGTGGCATCTCAGTGTGGTTTTGATTTGAATCTCCCTGATGGCTAGTGATGATGAACATTTTTCATGTGTCTGATAGCCATTTGTATGTCTTCATTGGAGAAGTGTCTGTTCATGTCTTCTGCCTTATTCTCTCTTTTTAATTCACTTTGCATCTCCTCACACAGAGTGGGGGAGCAGGTGTGATAACAATACATTGTTATTCGTCATTTTATAACTTCAGGGCTCGAGTTAAGGTGCTAGCTCTTTCCTCAGCTCATCAGGGGACAGTGTGACCTCAGCTCAGCTGTCTGGGCCATTCTGGGGCTCAGAGACCACACAAAGAGAGTGACGTGACACCAGATCCCTTACCCGGACTAACAAAGCACCAGACACAGGGAGACGAAGCACATTTAATCACCACCAAACTCAGTTCTTCAAGGTATCGGGCCCACCAGAGGCCCCCGGAGGATGGGTTTGGTCAAAGGAGAAGGGAATTTCTAGAGACACTATGGTCTCCTTGGAGCAACCTGCTTGCTACTCAGTTTCAGAAAGACATGAACCATAATTCAATCAGACCATGCCCGAGAGTGCGGGCACAGTACCCGGGAAAAGCGGCCCCCGACTGGCACTCTGGGTCAGTTGGACCCAAAATACACCCTAGCCCCAGTCAAGAATCTGGGCTTTCTTACACAAGAACGACAAGCAGATTTTATGTGGACAAGTAATTCTTAGTCTTTTAAATCCACAGCTCATAAGGGATTAGGAATGAGAAGCTGGCAAAGGGCAGTTAAGGACAAAGGCAGGCTACACTACTGTCTGAGGCCCCGGCTCCCCAGGGTGGCACTAATCGGAAGTGCCCAGAGCAGGGTTAAATCGGGTTCATTCGTCTGTTCATTCATTCATTCATTCATTAACTCTGTCAGAATTCATGGAGTTCCTGTTATGGTCCAACACTGTGCTACATGCTAAGAGGAACTTTTATAGGAGATGCAGGAGAAAAAATTAGTTCTTATCAGAGAGAAGGGTAAACACGTTGTAATATGAGCTTTTTTCATCTTAGAAGCTAGGTTCCCTGAGGGCTCGAGGGACTCTCGTTCAACTCCACCACTTAACAGATGTAGAAACAGAGGTCCGCAGGGTGATAGTCGTTTCCGGCATAGTAGCAGCTGGGACCAAACCAGCTTGACCCCCGATCTAGCTCTTTTTTTCAATGAGAGTCACCTCCCCAGAAAGAGAGAGAAAACAGTGCCACGGGAGGGGTCAGAGCTCCGTGGGGCTTTCAGCGAAGAGCTCTCAGCTGCTGCTGCTGAGAAGACAGTTTCCTTCCCCTCCTGAAGGCTGATTCTTCTGGTTCTTCTCGAAGATTCTCCTCGAGATCCCGCAGCCTCCTGCTTCCCGCTGTCAGCCCTGGCATTCTCCTTGGGTGCTTCGTGGGGCTGGCTGTCTACCCTGCCAGAGCCAAGCTCCGGAGTCTCCAGCGGGAAGGGTGGATTTGCCGCAGGACTTGCAGCACGGAACTTGGCCAGTATTTCCCAAAGAAAGGACTGAAGGGGTTTACGCTCGGATTAAAACCACAGAACAAAACCCTTTAATCTCGGAGCAGACAGTCACTTAAAAGAACAGCAATGAGCCTTTCTCAGGGGCTCTAGAAGGCTGGAGAAAAATACGTCTGTTCTGCAAAGCTGGGTGTCAGACCTCGTGAGATGGCAGCCCGGTGGCTGGTGAGGTTACCTCGCTATGAATCTGAAATTTGAGAAGTCCCAAACAAGGGAAGAGAGAGGTCCGAGGCTGTTATATGGATAAACCAGAGGCAACCTGCTTGTGTTAGTTCACTGGAAGTTGAAACAAGTCTGAATAGCCATCCTCGTGCCCCACTGGGCTGGCAGTGGGTCTTCCCTCCCCGTATAAGGTCATGGAGGGACCAGTGTTGCTGAGGGGCAGAAACGTCCAGTTCGGTCTCGGAGGGAGAAACCATGGTCCACTCCATAAAAAAGAGGCAACATTTCTTTGACTTTGGGGGCCAAACTTTGCTCTAAAATGGAAGGCTTTCCATCTCAGACAGCCTGATTTAATTGCTGAACAAAGCTCTCTTCTTTGTGGGGAAGAAGGAAGAGGACTCCAACAATTAGCCCTCTCAAAATGTAGGTCTATAAAAACAACGGGGAGGAAATAGGCAATGACATCCATCCGCCCACTGCTCTGGGCTAGTCCAGGCGAAGGCAAAACAAAGGAAAACACATTGTGTCGGTTCAAGAGTTCAGCTCTCCATTCGGAGAAAAAGCCATCTCTCTCTTCCTGGCCAGTCCAGCGCTCTGTCCCCATTCCGCTGCTGTGATGTTTTCTCTTCCAAACCTTTCCTAATTGAACCTTTCTAGGGGTATCTCATATCTCATATCTTATATCTCTTCCACGGTCGATCTGGGCGCCCAGATGGTTCTGGGAATCACTAGAAGCAAGATCTTGATTTTCTTACCAGAAAATATAGGAAAAAATGGTCCCAAAGAACAAACAGAAGTCCTCTTTGAATGTCTGCTATGAGCTAGATGTATAATCTTAGAACATTGCCCTCAATCTTCTCCACAGCTTTATGAACTAGTTCTATGTTCTTTTCTCCATTTTATATTGTTAAAAACAAGACAAGACCCCAAGTGGAGTCACTCGTGCTAAGCCCACGTCACCAAACCAAGACTTAACTTAGTAACAGTTGGGGCTCTCCCAGAAATGGAATCTTAACTTAGTCAGTCATCTGCCTGATGGACCCCTGCCATCTTCTGAGGAAAGTAACCTAGCAATAAACAACATGCTTTTTTGCCTAGTTTAACCTTCTTGTTTCCACTCCCTTCTGATTGTAAAAGTCATTTTTCACAGCAACTTAGAGTTCCTGTCTGTTTTCTAGATCGGATGCTATTCTAGTTGAGTGGAGTTTTGTTCAAACTCTCCTAAAAATTGTAATAGGCCTTAGTTTATCTTTTATAAACCTACATGAGAAAGGTTTGGCTCAAGATTGAATCATTTGAGAGGTTGAATAATTTGCCCTAGATGGTGCAGACTGTCATAGGTAGAGGAGGAATCAAACCAGGTAACCACAGTTACCAGGTGGCCATAAAGCCAATGTCCTTGTTGTTTTGCTGGCTCCGACTTGGTTAGAGAAATGTCAGGGAGTTTGCAGAAAGAGGAGAAGCCCTGTGGGAAAAATCTTGTGAGATGGGAGAATGGACCTTTTCTTTCATTTCTGTTCATGTGATTTCCCTGGAAAGGTAGTCACTTCCATTTTCCTGGGCCAGGGGTGTAAGGTATGAATTTTTTTGGCTTGGAAATGCCATTTTCTTTCCTTTATTTGAGGTGTTATATTTGTAATTTTTTTAAAAAAATGGATTTTGTTCCTGGTGTTGAATTCCGAGAACATGACTCTTGGGAGTGTGTTTAATCAGTCACCTCAAGATCATTTATTGAATTCCTACTACATGTAAAGCTCTTTATTTATTTATTTATTTATTTACTGCTTTAACAGTTTTGTAAAATTTGAGTATCATTCACCCATTGTTCTATTAGTTTCAGGTGTACAGCATAAAGATTCAACAATTCTGCGCATTCCTCGGTGCTCCTCAAGTGCTCATCGTTAATCCCCTTCATCTGTTTCACCCATCCCCCCACTCACCTCCCTTCTGGCAGCCACCAGTTTGTCCTCCATATTTAACAGTCTTTTTCGTTTGTCTCTTCATCTTTCTTTACGTGTTTTTTTGCTTAGATTTCACGTGCGAAGGATATCATACGGTGTTTGTCTTTCTCTGAGTGACTTACTTCACTTAGCAGTATATACTCTCTAGCTCCATCCATGTTGTTGCAAAGGCAAGAGTTCATTCTTTTTTAAGGCGTAGTCATATTCTGTTGGGCATATATACCATGTGTTTTTCATCCCTTCAGCTACTGATGGGCACTTGGGCTGTTTCCACATCTTGGCTGTTGTAAATAACGCTGCCATAAACACAGAAGTGCATATCTTTTTGATCTAGTGTTTTCATTTTCCTTGGGTAAATAGCCAGTAGCAGAATTATGGGATCATAGGATAATTCTATTTTTAATTTTTTGAGGAACCACAGTGGCTGCACCAATGTGCATTCTCACCAACAGTGCATGAAGGTTTCTTTTCCTCCACATCTTTGCCAACACTTGTTATTTCAGATTTTTCAATTTCATTCTGATTCGGTTTTGGAAGGTTATATGTTTGTAGGAATTTATCCATTTCTTCTAGGTTGTCTAATTCATTGGCATGTAATGTAATATATATGTATACTAACTTATGTATAATATAGAATTATAATCCTTTGTATTCCTGTGGTGGTATACTAATTTCTCCTTCATTTCTGGTTTTATTTATTTGAGTCCTCTTCTTTTTTTAATGAGTCTGGCTGACAGAATTCTATTCCTTTTTTCAAAGAATGAGTGCCTGGTTTCATTGATCTCTTCTATTGTTTGTTTGTTTTAAATCTCTATTTCATTTATTTCTGCTCTAATTTTTATTATTGCCTTTTTCTACTGGCTTTAGGTAAGGCACTATGTTGAATGGGAGAGATACAAAGATGATCTGTACATCACCTGGGCCCTCAGTAGCGCGAAGGAGATAAAATAGTCTAACACATTAAAGTCTGACCTAAACCATAGGGGATCATGTGAGCATGTTGACTAAGCCTGTGCTGCTTAATTCTGGCGGCACACCAGCATCACCATGTGAACTTTACCAAGTGCTGAGGTCTGGGCCTTACGCACAGAGGTTTGGTTGTAATTGGTCTGGATGCCCGCTTTCCCCCGCCTCCCCATGGTTGTTCTTTCAAGTTTCCTAGGTGATTCTAACAGGCAGCCAAGGTTGAGAACCATTGAATTAAAACGAACTGTCTTTTCCAACTCTCATATTGCATAAATCTAAATTGATGTGAGGAAACCTTGGATGAAACCACCAAATTAATTATTTTATCTCAGTGACTCTTCACAGGGATTTTTCATCACTTTCCATCAGTCCACAGCAGACCCATCCAACCACCCACCCATCCCCATCTCCTCCATCTACGTTCACGGGGAGGAGATATTTGCCCCCTCTTCAATCTAGTTGGTAGACTACTTTGAATCCCAAGCTCCCAACAGCTTTTTCACAAATATGTGTTTGTGAGTTTATCCAGTTTTCTTTTCCTTTTTCCTCTGTTCCAGGTGCTGGGATGGATGATCGTGATGGTGTCTTCTACAATGCTCTAGGAAGTGGAGTTCTCTTCGGTACTGGGAGTTCCTGTAAAGGGAGGCATGCAAATTGCCGTATGGGAAGGTTCATCTGGGGGCAAAGGCAGGAGGAGTTAAATTTAGGAGAGCCGGGATATGGGCAGGACGGAGGATGTTGTAAGAATGGAACGGAAGTTGATGAATGAGAGAAGTATCATGAGAGAAGAAGCTTCGAGTTGTAGGGGCAGATTCAAATTCATGTGTAACTCCAATGCCTGAACTCTTTAGTCTCTATCCTTTGTGTAATCGGCCACAGGAAGCTGCTGTCCCCGCCGAGTGGCTAATATAGAAATAATGCTGTTTGGCCTCAGCTCTTATTCTGGGGTATTTGTGAACATACTTTTGGCTCTTGGGATTCCTACAATGGACTTTGTTTTTTCTGAGAAAGAATGAGTATGAAAGAATGAAAGTATTTATCTGAGAAAGAATGAGATACTTCAGAAAACTTATGCCAAAACGCATGGTATAATTGGTAACAGATACCCAGGATATGCTCTATCAAAGTCTCCTTGGTGACTTTTTTGGTGTTGTTTGTGATTAACAGTAGTGTCTGCTTTCTGATTGGTAATTGGATAAGTAAGCATGTAAAACTTTGATTTTAAAAAGTTTGTCCTTCCAATTCAGTGATTCAGTTCCTAGGAATCTGTCCTAAGACATAAATGCGGTCAAAGATTTATTTATAAGTTATTTATAATATGGATAAATTTAGAAATGATTGAAATGCCTTACATTAAGGAATGATATAGACAATATACATATATGTAAAATCACGTGCATATGACCATAACAATAGCTGAAACAACTAAGTGACCATCAGTATGGAGTTGATTGCAGAACTATGATATGGTCACAAAATGGAAAGCAGCAACAATTAAAAATAATGAGATAAACATACACGTTCAGATTCGAAAAGATCTCTAATACATATTATTGTATTGTATGGTGTCATCTATGTCCTATATATGCTATTAATATACATTATATTCTAATGCATAGAAAAAACCTTATACGTATAGAAGGATACGCATCAAACTGTTAATGCAGGTAAGTTAGTTTTGGAGATAAAGTGGGTGGAGATGATAAAGCAGGACCTTCGTGTTTTCCTCTAGAAACTTCTATATTTGGATCTCTTACAAGGAGAACAGTTACTCGCATTACATATACAATTAAAAATAGTAAAATCTTGGGGTGCCTGGGTGGCTCAGTCTGCTTTCGGCTCAAATGATGATCTTGGGGTCCTGGGATTGAGTCCCGAATAGGGGTCCCCTGTTCAGTGGGGAGTCTACTTCTCCCTCTCCCTCTGCCCCTCCCTCTGCTCATGCTCTCTCTATTGCCGGCTCTCTCAAATAAATAAAACAAATTCTTAAAAATCTTAAAAAGTCTTGACTTGCAGTTTTCTGCCTATGTGTCTCCTCTTGGAGCTTGGCTGCTTATTGCAAGATAATAAACAAGTTACCTTCTAGAAATCTAAAGTGTTTTCATAAAATTAAACGAATTGGGTAATTGGCTTGAGGTGAGTGGGCTACCTGGTGAGGTTGCACACAGGTGTGTTGGCGTGCGTATCTGTGGGGGGCAGGAAGGATGTGGTCCCCTGATGCAGCCAGATTTGCTCCAGGTGAGGGAGACAGGATGTCGTCACCAACTAGCCAGCGGTGGGGGGTGTTTGGTGATGTGAGTTGTTAGCTCAGAAAGGGCACTCCCGGGCTTCATTCCCCCATTCTTCTATCTGGGTCGCTGGTGTAGAGAAGAGAAAGCAAAGTTGGGGCTGTAGCCTGGTGGTGGGGGTAGGGAGAGCAGGGAGAGCCGCTGGTGCTCCACCAAGACTGGGGAAAGAGCGAAATCTCATGGCAGCTTTTCGTGAAAATAGCAAGTCTCACTTGGGACCAGGAATAAAGTTGGTCTTGTAAAGCATGTACTTTCCTCTTTATCCCCTTCTGATGATAAACTTGAGCTGGTCAATCCACAGTGTGCTCCTTCCCATTCAGGAGTAGAAGAATGGAATTCCTGCAGGGACCCTGGCTCACGGCTCCAGCCCCTGGCTGGTGGGCCGTACGTAGACAGCGGAAGAGGTGACCCAGGCGTCCAGATGCAGAGCTGGCACTCAAGCCAGCAGCCTGGGGACCACACTGGTCTTACACTGTGTCTGACCCTCTCTGGTTCTCTGGTGATACCTGGCTGAGAGAGCCCACGTTCACCTGGGACAGAGATAAGCCTCAGAGACAGGGTTTCCTGGTTCTGTGGCCAGTTGGCACTTTCTCAGATCAGAATTACTTGTGTAGAAAGCAAGTGTTTTTTGTGCAGACCAATTGGAAATGGTTGTTTTCTCTTAATCTGGCACTTTTGCCATTAGTTTTCTTGAGTCCTGTTAACAGCCTCATGGGAGAGGATTTCCATCTATTTGCATTTCTAACCCCCATTAAATGAAATAAAATTTAATCAACCTCTTTTTTAAAAAATCAATTTCAATGCAAAAATGCAGGATCTATGTTTTTCTGGGTAAGATTTTTCAACAGGTGTCTCTCCTTACGACGGTGTAAACTTGAGAGAAATAAAGACTAATTTTTTGGTGTTGCTTTGGTTAGTGTGCAGAACTCTGCCAGGTCAGGCAAACAGTGGGAAGGCTTTGCTGGAGGCCAGAGCTAGCTGGATGTGTGAATTTCATGGGGGTGAAGACCCCGTTTTGAACAACATCTCTCTGGCTGGCAATGCCCTAGGCTCTTGCCCAGAGGACAGCTTGGGCCAGCGTGATGCTGAAGCCGTGGAAAAGGACGTACTGGTGCTTTCCCTTCAGGACCTTCAGCTTAGCTAAGTGTGAAAAAAAAAAAAAGTGACACCAGCATTCAATAATAATAATAATAATAATACCAGTAATAGTAATCATAATAAAAAGAAAGTGTCGGCAGGTGATCAGAAGGGCCTTGCCAGTCAGCGACGTTCTTTCTTGTGTTCCTGGTGTTTCTAATAACATTAACAATGTATTCTAGCCCTTTCTTGTGTTCCTGGTGTTTCTAATAACATTAACAATGTACTCTAGCCGACAGAACCGCAGGCCAGGAAAGAGAGAAGGAGAGAAAGTAGGCAGCAACCTCTGACTTGCCGCTTAATGGTCTGCTTTGGGTAAACCACTTAAACTCTGAAAACTTGTATTCCCCACCCCATGCCTGCACAGTCTGATGGCGGGGGCTCCCTTCCACCACTAAGATTTTAGGGTCTGTGCCCTCCACACTTACTTTGTCTTTTGCTCCGAGCATCGGGCCCGAGAGGATTTTCTGAAGATTTCATTCTCCCCTTCATGGATGGTTTGGCCCAGCATCCAGCCAACCAGAGGAAGGAATTGCCTGGGACTAATTGAGGATATTTTTTCCCCCCCAGGACAGGAAGAGGTGGGTCAGTAGGAGACTGAGAGGTGAAGGTGAGTCAACCTGTTTTAAGTTTGTCATCCCTGATGGAAAAAAAAAAATAAGATAGTGTCTTTGCTAGGATGTGAGTGCTAACACTCAGGGGAGATGGCTGTGTTCTGCACCCAGCTGGTGCCAGGTTTGGGTGTTGGGAGTACGTCGGCAGTGTTCTCTCCTTTTCCACGAGGAGGCTACGCTGTGAGGCAGCTGGGAGGTGTGATCCCCACACTCTTCTTTCACTGGCAGGCTGTGTTGTAAGTGGACTGACTTCCTTAGTCAGCCTGGAGGCTGCCCCAGTGAGCCGCGCCCACTCTCAGGCACGTTTAAGGTGATGGAGACTTGTCATCCTGAAACTTCGTTTGCCACTGTTCAGTGAGTGGAAATCCCTAGGCAGAGATGAAGGGGGCTTTCAGACACTGACAGATCCAGTTCACTCACGAGGAGAGAAAAGGGAAGGGATGACATCACCGATGCCTTGGGTTCTGTGCCAAGAGAGAAGGATGTGGAGGAAGTCCCTACTCTGGGGATCCCCTGGAGAGTAAGATAATTTAGCTCATTTTTAAAGGTTTCCTAAACAAGAGTTCCAAACAGATTTCCATACGTCCTAGCCGTTTGTTTCAAAAAGGAATATCCAACCCACTTGGAGCGCTTTCCTTTCAGGAAGTCCCACAAGATTTCCCAGGAGCATCAATCAAGGAAGTCTCTCCACACTCCGGACCTCGTCGTTTTTATTTGGGACCGTCCAAGGAGCTGGAAAAAGGTTAGACACTGAAACGTGAGACCCTGTACTTTCTCAGATAAAGGACTCTTTCTGAGTCATTGATCTGAAAATACATCTACACCGGCCTGCAGGGAGGGTGTGTGATAATAACCATTGATTACTTAGGAATCTGAGAGTAGGGCGTTTCGGGAAGCAGCGTGGGCTGAGCTCTTTGATCCTAACTTAACTCCAGGAAAAATAAACACGCACACTGAGTCATGTATCTTTGGGGTTGCTAATAAAGGTAGTGGGTTGCTTGCAGGGGTGTTTACCTTCTTATTTTTAAACTATGACGGTAGGAGGCAGGACAGTTGACTTGTCCACCAAAGCAACCGGTAAGAGTAGGCAGGTGGAAGGCCTCGGAAGACGCGATCGGAGGAGCTGTGCGCAGATGTGGGTGCACCGTGGTCTGGAATAGGGAAATTCAGAAATAACATGAAAGTCCATCAACAGGAGATTAATTTGGTAAATGATGGCATGTTGTATGCTGTGGATTATTGTGTGTCATGAGTCCTCTTCCCAGAATATACCCTGCTTTGGGTTGGTTAGGATTTATTATGGAACATAGGATAAGGGAGGCAGAAGTGGGAAAGGGAAAGAAATCAAATGAGGGAGTGACTTCAGACTAATTCCAGCACTCACCTGATCCCTGTGGGGGAGCTCCAGAGTATCAGTTGTACCGACTGGAAGGAAGGGGCTGGGCTTTCAGAATCTTATAGCCCCTTCTAGTTCTCGGTGTTAACAGGCAAAATGGCTCCAGAAGGTCAAGGGCAGGTCCCAGAAAGGAGCTGCGGATGCTTTATAGTTAGAGAGAAACACACCCAAGCCAGGGGACCGACACACACTGAAATGGTGATGGGATTGGAGGGTCTTGTTAGTGTCTGCTTTACTCTTAAACTATTGGAGAGAATGAAGTGTGGAGTCCTTCCATTGGAAGTTATTTGTAGTAAACCCTGCGAAAAAGTGAGAAGTAATGTATCATAGGCACCCACCAGATGGGTATCCGGTGATTCAGTTCAATTCTGGAGGGAGTGTCCAGTTATGTAAGTGAAAGGGCTCAGTCCCACAGGATCCCCCCCGCAGTCCCAGGTTGTCAGCTGTCCTTCTGGCTGACTGGCTACATAGTGGGGCTCCCAGGACCCCCTCCTCAAGTTCAAGAACTTGCTAGAATGGCTCACAGAGCTCAGGAAGACCCTTTCACCAATATTTACCAGTTTATTATAAAGGGTACAGCTCAGGAGCAGGAAAATGGAGGAAATGTGTAGGACAAGGGATGTATGAAAGGACACAGAGTCCCCAATTCCCTCTTTGGGGGCATCACCCTCCTGGCACCTCCACGAGCTCACGGACCCGAAAGCTCATCCGATCTCATGTGAGAGTTTTTAACAGAGCTCGATCTCCTCTCCCCTTCCCCAGGGTTGGTGGATGGAGCTGAAAGTTCTAGTCCTGTAATCACTGGGGACCAGCCCCATCCCGAAGCTATCCAGGGGTGCTACCTGTGTCACCTCATTTGCATAAACACAAGAGTGATCAAAATGGGCACCTTATGCATAATGAGGCACTCCAATTGCTCAGGAAATTCTACGGGTTTAGAGTTCTGTTCTAGGAATTGGGGACAAAGACCAACTAGATTGTTTATTATACTATACGTGTATATTTTGACATCATTTTTTTTTTTAAATAAAAAGAAACGTGAATCTGTGTGCATGTGAAGAAAAAAGTCTGGAAGGAAATAGATCCAACATGAGGGACTGGGAAGGGAGGGTGGAGGGGTAGGAGGAGATGTTCAGATTTACGAACAAGAATATACTTTATAATAGGAAAGAAATGAAGCGATGTATAAGACCTGTGTCATGTGACAATAGCATGTGCCTCTGAAGTCCGTGGGCGTCTCTATCTGCAGTTCTGAGAACCAGACAGACTTAGTGAAAGGCGCATAGTGATTGCTCAGTGCATGTAGTGATGTTTCCCCTGCAATGAACAAAACTTTGAAGTCTGCGATTACATATGGTACTGGACTGGAAATTGTGGCTTTGGTGGTCTCCGTTCTGGATGCCTGTTTGTCATTTTAGGCTGTCTTAGCAAAACATGTTTTTAGCCTGGTGCCTCCTCTTCATGCTTGCGTCCCTGTCCATTGGATGTTCAGTAGCTTGGCCTTTCCTCCCCATGGGGGGTCTGTCTGGGTGGAAAAACCGCTCTAATATTCTGCCTTCAGCCTGAATTGGTAGCCCTGCCAGACAGTTAATTTGTAGGTAAAATCAGCTCTCTTCCCCCTTAATGGTAGGTATTAGAGATCCAGGTTGATATAATCCCTTCCTCTGGCCAGTAAACAACCAAGAAGAACCATGAGAAGGTCTGCGAAAGTGGTCACCCGCATCCCTGTAATCACAAAGCCTGAAATAAAAGCTTGCGTATGGTCTTGTGCTAAGCTCTGGGCAAAGAGGACTGCGTGGAGAAAGTCTCTTCACTTTGGTGTGGCAAGATTTGCATCAGACCAACTCTCGTCTCAGTTTTCCCACCCATC
Organism: Lontra canadensis; assembly: GCF_010015895.1. NCBI lineage: Eukaryota > Metazoa > Chordata > Mammalia > Carnivora > Mustelidae > Lontra > Lontra canadensis. Next base: position 5,414,929 of record NW_022631070.1, on the reverse strand, counting down.
GTCCAGTCCCTCCATGCATCCGCCCCCCTCCCCTCACCCACCGATCCCCTCACTGATGCATTCACCACACCCACCTACTTTCCCACACACCCGTGCGTCCGTTCACCCTCCTGCTCATCTACCCATCTATCCATCCTTCCTTCCTTCCATCCATCAACCCATCCATCAACCCATCCATCCATCCATCCATCCATCCATCATTCCATCTGCTTGTCCGTATTTCTAATAATTATTGGGAGACTCTCATGAGCCAGGCAACATGGTAGGAATTATTCCTAGTCTTTGGCATTTATCCGTTGCAAACATACTTAAAATTCACCTCCACCTTTTACCTACAGCCTTTATCATCTACTGGGAACCATTTCTGGTCCTCTGACAGCTTCTCATGAGGGTTTGTTTTCTCCTAGCCCTGTGTTCGAGTTACTTCTGTCTCTCAGTCGTACTGCACTGGGTCACAACTACCATGTCCTGAATGCTCATTACCTGTCAGATACTTTGCAAAGCTCTCTGTACGCCCACCTAATCTCATGTAATCCTTAAGTGATCCTAAGAAGTGTGTGCGACATTTCCATCCTCTTTATTGTGAAATATAACACATACAAAATGGTGCCCTCCCAAATACAGTATGGCTCTATGGTTTATTGAAAAGCAAAGTTGTATACAGTGAGGTGAAAAAGAGAACATTGCCAGCACCTGTGTTCCCCTCCTTCTGTGCCACCCACTCCGTATCTTCTAGAAGTCACCATCCTGATAATGACCTCTACTTAAAAAAAAAAAAAAAAAAATTTTACCATGTAAGCATGTGTCCCTAAACACTATGGTTTGGTCCTGCTGGTTTTGTTAAACATAAATCATATTGTATGTTTTCTTTAGTGATTTTGTTTTTCCCTCCTCAACATTAAATTTTTAGGATTCATACATACGTTGCATACAACATTAAATTTTTAAGATTCATACATACTTTCATTCATACATATTCATACGTTTGGTTGCATACATAAAATATATTATTTTTTTGTTTTCTATGTAATTTGAGAGTAGGTTGCATACATACGTGAGTTCTCTTTCCCGTGTGTATTTTATTATATGAATATAGCATCATTTATTTTTCCATATACTGTTTTGGGACATGTGTAATTTTCCGGTTTTTAGCAATTACTAAAAATACTTCTGTGAACGTTCTTGCACATGACTTTCAGTGAAAAGAGCCTGCATTTCAGTTTGACTCGCAAATAGGAGTGAAATTGGCGATTGGCGTACATTGAATTTTGGTGGATAATGCTATACAGCTTTCCTAACTGTTGTACTAACTGATACTTGCACCCATGGTGCTCTGGTATGTTTGTGACGCTGCGGCCTGTCTTTCTAATTCCAGTTTTTCTGATCGTTTGTGGTGATAGCCCCTCTTGATTTTAATTTGCATTCCTTTTGTGACAAATTAGGTCGAATGCCTTTTTACGCATTTTTTGGACATTTGTCTCTCACCTTTTGTGAAGTACGTTTTGATGTCTTGGCCCTTTTTATCAGCTTTATTGAGGTCCAGTTGCCTTTTAATCCTTTCAGTGCTGTCTTTTGATATTTTCAAAGTAATTTAACTCATCTAGCTTTTCCTTTATGGTTAGCACTTTTTGTGTCCTGCGCAGGAAATCTCTCCTTACCCCGAGGTCATGAGAATCTTCTTGCCTGTTATTGTATCAGTTGTGGCAGAGTTAAGAAACAGAAAAGACACCGTGTACAACAGAGATAATTTAATAAGGAGAAATGGTTCCACAGATCTCACAGCCTGAAGACAAAAAAGGAAGCTTACAGCAACATGGAGATAACCGCTTCCGAAAATAGGTCATGCCCCTAAGACCAGGGAACAAAGAGAAGAGTGGGTGTTAGTGTAACCTCGAAGTCAGAGAAGGGAGGCAGGCTCAGGTGCTGTCCAGATGCTTCTCCGAGCTCCTGGGCGGGAGCGGTGGGATGGGCTGAGCTGGAGGCTGGAGCCAGCTGTTGTGGGGGTGATGGCTACAGCTGGAGGGACCCATGAGGAACAGCATGTGGAGCCGGAAGGAGGAAGCCTCTCCTTGGTATCTCCCGTCTCCCAGTCTTCCTCTTGCAGCTCCTAATGCAGAATCTAGCAGGAAACCAACTGGCAAAGGAGAAATGTAGAGTCCCAGCCCCTGAATCACCAAGCACAGAAGAGTGGGTCTGGAGCTGAGAGACCAGAGCTTGGTAGCTGGGACAATAATCTTCTAGAAGTTTTATTATTTGGCTTTCACATTGACCTTCAGTCCTCCTGGAATTGATTTTTGTGACCCGTAGGAGTCTTGCCTCATGACCTCCACTTCTAATTGACTTAGTATCACTTAATTAGAAGATTGTCTTTTCCAGATTGCTCTCCAGGGCCATGTTCTTATAAATCCAGAGGATCCATTTCTAGATTCTCTATTATATTCCATTGATTTATTTATCTAAACTTGCACAATAGCACCTTAATCAATGTAGCTTTAAAATGAAGTTTGGTTTTGGATAGAGTAAATCATCTCACTTGGTTCTTATTTAAGATTGTCTTGGCTAGTCTTGGGCCATCAGATTTCCATCTGATTCTAGAATAAGCTTTTCAGTTGTCATAAATATGTTGCTGGGATGTTTATTTAGACTGCATTGGCTCTATAGAGAACTTTGGGAAAATTGACATCTTTACAGTACTGGGTTTTTTCAATCCATGAATATGGTTTATTCTTTCTCTTATTTTGGTTTTTAATGTTTTCTTATAATGATACTGGTGCCTTTCTGGTGCGTGTCTCTCTCAGGATATTCCATCGGAGGGCACATGATACCTACTTGCGTCTCATTCGTAATGGTTTTGGTCCCCCGCCCAAAGTAGCGTTCGGTTTTTCCACTGCACACATATTTTCTTTCCCCTTGAAGTTAGTAGGCAGTCTAGGGGGGAAACACTAAAACCGTGAAAATATCCTGCTCCTTGTTAACCATCTCTCTTAATTTTAGCATCTGCTGATGATTCTTGCCCAAACCAATCTTTGCTGTAATGATTGCAAAAAGGTGATTTTCCAGTTCTACCACTTCTACATTTATCATTCAGCATTTGACTGTCAGGAAGAGCCCTCCTTTCCCCCTCATTTATTTCTTCATTTACTTCTCTGCTTTTTATTTTATGGACTCACAGATTCCTATTATATTCAATGAATTATAATCCATTACTGTCTTCCTTCCTTCCATCCTCCCCTCCCGTCTCCTCCCTCCCTCGCTCCCTTCCTTCCTTCCTTCCTTCCTTCCTTCTTTCCTTCCTTCCCCTCTCTCTCTCTTTCTCTCTTTCTTTCCTGATGCTCAGATTGTCCCAAAATTGGGGTAGTGGGAACATCGTTGAGCTGGTTCCTCTGTCTTCGACATGTTTCCCTCTCTTTTTTTGAGTAATACCTTACTTTCTGACCCAAGACTCCATGCTCCTCTGTACCTTAGCCGTCTCAACGATGCAACGAGCCATGTTTCCAATAAACCCTTGTTCCTGGATCTGGATGGAGGATAATTCCTTGCTTTTTCAGTGGCCAGGCCTATGATAAATGTGTGTGCATGTGTGTATGTGTGTGTAAATAAAATTATATGCTGATTATAACATATCTGCATGTAGAATTGTAAGAAACAAAAGTTTACATTGATATCTCCAATTCCAGCTGGACCCATGGGTCACCTTGCCATCATGCAGGACCATCTACATAATTTGGGGAGTCCAGTGCAAGATGAAATGTGGGGTCCTTTGTTCAAAACTTCTCCAGAATAGCACCAAAGAGCCCTGAACTGAGCAAGGGGCTCTTTTCACAAGGTCTGTGTGAGTGCCTGTGTCTCACACATGCAAAGTAGGCTCTGTCTTCATCATTCCATGTTTGTGTTTCCCTTTTTCCATAGTGAGAATGCCCACGGGCAATAGCAACACACTTTCTACATCGTTTGGGAACCACATGCAAAATGAAGATGCTCAACGCTTTGGTCAAAAAGGGCAAAAATGTCATGAAGGACGCTACAATATAAAGCATGCTCTCTTCTTTTGCCATCTCCTGATTTGCCATGGTGTTTTTTATCTGCTATTTAATCTCATTCTAAGTAAAGAAAAAATTAAATTTGAACATTAGCATGAATTCTGCTCTTCATCTTTATATCACAATGGCAATTTTAAGTGCAAATATAAGAGCCTTTGACTTCGGAGTGGAACCCCCCCAAATCACATGGTGAATATTTCCTAATTTGGATGTGCATATGTACTTTTTCATAGGAAGAAGTTGGGATGGTTGTACAAAACTAACCCCAGTGTTTCTATTTCACTTCTAGATATGCTCACATTCTAACAACACTTGCTACCTTTGGGATACTGATGAATGACGAAGGACTGAGAAGAAAAGGCACTCTGGGTTGTCAATCTCTCCCCCTCCCTTCGTGGCATAATTTTCAATGTATGTGGTCAGTGAATGGAGAGAAGAAAGATGATGCTTGGTCGTTAGCCTTTCCTAGGACAGACACACTGCCTTCTGTGTGCAGTCAAAACAAGTTAGGGTCAAACACAGTGGTCTTCTGGGGCTCTCTTCTCACCTACCCGGTTGTGGGCATTACACACTTTCTTTGCACTCGCTTTGAGCCTCCCTGAATTCCCATGCATGATGGCATTGGTTCAAAGATGAAATTGTGAAGAATTTCAAGATGGTGACAACAGAGCTTTAAACCAAGTGCAATGTCCTTCTGAGCACAGAGCTCAGTGTGACGGCACCGTGTACAGGACCCTTCTTTTTCAAGAACTTTCCTAAGACTCCTCTCCCCACTCTTTACTCCCAAGGTCTTGAACCCCCACAGAGCTCCCATGACAGCTTTGTTGTGCTTAAGTGCACATTTATCTGCATAATTTGAAGTTATTCCTGATTCTGGTAATGCCAAAGGCATCTGTGGTTTATTTTAACTCCTTGGTGATCTTGGGCTGTCTGGGGGAGGTGGTGTGGAGTGTTTTAAACTCAAGTGGCTGCTGTTATCCTACAGATTAGGGTGTGTGTGTATGTGTGTGTGTGTGTGTGTGTGTGTGTTGCTATTATTAGAAATTATCTTTTCTTTTTCCACAACTAAAGACTGTTTAATCAAAAACATTTTTTTTTTTTGGACCGGATAACACATTCACAAAGATCAAACATAAAGAGATTAAAGGTATATTAAAGATTTCATTTTCTAATTATGTATGATTCTAATTATGTATGTTATGTAGAGATAATTGCTTTTTAAGAAATTATCCTTGTTAAATTCACATACTAGCTCTTAATAATTCATCTGTAATTTTTTTGACTTTTTACATAAACCAATTATGTAGTTAGAAAATGATGACAGTTTTATTTCTTTCTTTCTAATTCTGTCCTTTCCCCATTTATCTTGATTTACTGCCATTCAGCCCTCTGGTACAGCATTGAATACAAGTGGTAATAATGGGCATTCTCGTCTCATTCCTGATCTCAGAGGGAAAGCGTGTAATTTTTCTACCAATAATTTTTTTGTAGGTGCCTTTTATTTTTATTTTTATTTTTTATTTTATTTTTTAAGATATTACTTATTTATTTGACACAGAGAGAGATCACAAGTAGGCAGAGAGGCAGGCAGAGAGAGAGGAGGAAGCAGGCTCCCTGCTGAGCAGAGAGCCCGATGCGGGGCTCGATCCCAGGACGCAGAGATCATGACCCGAACCGAGGGCAGAGGCTTTAACCCACTGAGCCATCAAGGCACCCGCTTCCCCATTGGCTCTTTTTTAAAAGAAATAATTTCCATTTCTCTGCTGAAATTTTTAGTCTTGTATTTTAACTCCTTGAGTGTATGAGACATTTCACAATTCCTGCTTGTTCTTTGGAACCCTGAGTCTTTTTCCCACTGTTTACATTTCAATGGTCTAGGATGATTTAGACTTGCCTTAGAGAGTAACACAGCAGTTAAGAAGTTGGGGTGACTGAGAGCCGAGAAGGGGAGGAGAAATAGGCCAGAGTGCAAAGAGAACAGGGAGCAAGGCTTCACGGCTCGTAGCAGTAGACATCAGGCGGCTTGCATTTCTGACCCCCGGCTGAGTCCCTTATACCCACACACTTCAGAAGTCAGTGAGCGTATCAAATGCATAAGCTGAGAGGGTCACCCAATGTGAAAATGGGCAAATTTTCAATTTACTCTTTAAAAACTGATGTCCAGGGAACAGGGGACAAGAGTCCCGTGTTTTAGCTCCCAGTGTGTTGTGACCCTCCAAGTTGCAACGTGTCATTACTGTCATCTCTAGAGGAGATAATAATCCATATCATTTTTCTATTTCGGATGACAAGTACAATAGGGATGATTTTACTCATTATGCTACTGTGAAAGTAATGTTTTTGGGTAATGGTTTGATTGTGTCAACCCCGTGTGCAGAGCCCTTCAGGGAGTCCCGTTGCTCTTTGGGCTTTGGGACAAACGTGCTTAGCACCGCTCACCGCCTGGTGGCCTGGCCCTTGTCCACTCCCCTGGCCTCATCTTAGACCATTTACTCCTGCAGTCATACAGACTTTCTGAAGTTCCCTTGACCTGGCCATGCGCCCTTCCCTTGGAAGGACCTTGCACTTGCTGGGGCATCTGGCTAGTAAGTGTCCCCCATCCCTCCTGCCCAGTTAGCTCCTGACACACCTAGTGTCAAGTCCGGAGGGCGGTCTTCCCAGTCTGGAACTTGCTCAGCTCGAATCCCTGTGAAATGCACTCCTTAGACCGCAGGCCTAGCCTCTCTGCCCTTGGGCCCCCAGAGTCGCGGTCTTACACTCATTGGTGTGATTCTTTCCTTCCTGCCTGCTCTCTTACTAGACTCTGGCACCTGGGGGTAGGCCCCGAGCCAGTGTTCATTCATCCCTCCCTGTCCCCCAGCATTCAGCCCACTGCCTGGGGATAGGAAACACCCAATAAATGTTTGTCAAATCAATGAAGGAAGGAAAGCAAGCTTGCTAATTTCATTGATCTCATCCCAAGTATGGCTTTTGCTGGTTTACGAACTTCTTTTCTGAAAAGCGGGTTGGGCAAGAAGCATGAGGAACAGATGATTCAAGTTGTGAAAAAAAGTGAAAGATGGGTCTTTAAATGTCCTTGGCTACAAGTAATTAGTATTCAACCGCTTCCGCTGTCTGGAACCTGGTTTCAAGTGCCAAGAGAAAATGTGTCTAGAATTTAAACAGATTCTCCTGGAAACACCCATGTAATGCAATTTGCTAAGATATATCCAAGGAGGCTGTGTGGATGAAAAATCTGTTCTTTATACATTCACTTTTTTTTTTTTAACTGCAGGCATAGTAATGAGGACCTCCCAGGGTCAGGGGAGGGACCTTGGTATTTTCAGGAGATGGGGAGACATTGCCCACTGTTTGGTCATCATCAGAGGGAACAGAGGGACTGGTCGTGATTGCTGCTGTGTCTGGTACGGGGGGTTCTAGGCGTCAGCGCTGTGTGCCACACCTCAGATAAGATAGGGCTGAGAACTGAAAAAAAGTGTCCTCTTTTAGTTGAGTTCCTGGTGCCTGCGGGATAGTCCGGGCCGTCCCCTAGTCACTGACGGGCTCTGAAGGGAGCCTGCTGGGAGCGTGGGAGCCGAGTGGCAGGGAGTCAAACTATAGACATGGCTTGGGGTGGCGGGATGAACCTCATGGTCACAGTGCTCAGAGGTGGGCTGGGAAGCCAAAAGGACTTTGAAAGTAGCAGAGCCACATCCGGTAGCTTGCACAACCCTCTGGTAAACAGCGTGTTGGAATCAGCCGGGTCTGAGCGCCAGTCGTCGCTCAGTACTGATTAAACAGAACACTTCCCACCCGAGACGTGGGCTTTCCCCAATAACAACCTGTTCTCTCACACCACCTGGGTGTCTCCTGATTCAATGAAATGCTGACACTGTCTGCTGGGGTTAGCGCAGACCTCGCCGGTGACGGGCTCGGTCCCACAGGACTGTCCCCTCCTCCTTAGACCCATCCCAAGTGTTAGGTTGCTTCCGTGAACGCCGGGAAAGTCGGCCCCTTGAGGTCTGAGGATTTGCTAAAACGGCTCCAGAGCTCCGGGGACACAGTTTACTTGCTGTTACCAGTTTGTTATAAAGGAGGAGACTCAGGAACACCCACCCAGACGGGAGTGGAGCTCCCGTGATCTCTCTGCTGGGCCCCCCTCCCAGCACCTCTCCATACTCCCCAGCCAGGAAGCTCACCTTGTTCTAGAATGTTCCGAGAGCCCACCGGCAGGCCCCACTGCCCTCCTGAGGGGTCCGGGAGTAGGGCTGAAAGTTCCCCACCCTGAAAGCCCCATCCTGGGGTGAGCTAGGGGGCCCCACCTGGGTCACCTCGTGAGCAAAAACTCGGGTGTGCTCAGAAGGAATGCCTTATGAATAACACAAGACACTGCTTTTACTCGGGAAATCCCGAGGGTTTTCGGAACTCTGCCCCAGAAACAGGGGACAAACACTTAATACATTTCCTATCATGCCCCGATTACGCTCTAGCTGTGTGACCTTGTGTGAGATGGTCAGCCCTCAGCCGTGAGTCTCTAACAGGAAGTCACTGTGTAGAACAAACGAGGCAGTGTGCCTGCTTGGTAGAAGGCATTAAAGGGGTTCAGGTACCTGAGAGCCATAGCGCCATGTCCGAGAGGTGGGTCTGTAAAGCAGGTTGCCGTGGGCTTTTTTGGTCCCGTACTCTGGGCATATTTTTAAAGCTAAATTTAAATGAACTTGGGTAAACTTAAAAGGGAGAAAGTGCTCCAAAAGGGCATAGGCTTTCAGAGAGGTGGGTGTGGAGTGGGGGAGCCATTCATGTATTTGCTGAGCAAATACTGATCAGGGTTGGCCCTGTGTGGGAAACTGTGCTTAGCACTGAGGTGTGCTGCTGGGAAAGGCACACAGTGGCCCCTGTCCTCCTAGTGTGTCTGATCGAGCAGGGAAGACGCGGATGTCCTGGGCTTCACTACCGTTGTGTATGCGTTGAGTACGTGATGAAGTGCAGAGTGCCCCAAGATCATGCCATGCGGGGGCTGTCCCCAGGCCAGTACACTCTGATAAAGGGCTGATGGGGGCACTGCTCCAGAGCTGACAAGTGTCCCAGATGTCACTTTAGGACTCGTAGGCAAGTGTCTCCCCAGTTCCCTGCCGTGACTTCAAGCTGCCTAGAGGTGATCCTTCTGGTTGCCCCAGTAAGACATGGGGGTGCTGGTTTCTTAACTAGACCCTGAGCTGACACTCAGGTGTATGGATTCTGGCCCATGCACTGAACTAGGTCTTCCTGGATCCCAGAAGCTCTCTGCTTTGACTGGTTTCCATTGGACTCGTTCCTCATCCTGGATTTGTGCAAGCCCTCGGCTACATGGAAGGAGTCCATTTCAGCTCTCTCTTTCTCTTCTTTTTCTTTAAAGATTTTATTTATTCATTTGACAGAGGGAGAGACACAGCGAGAGAGGGAACACAACTGGGGAGAGTGGGCGAGGGAGAAGCAGACTTCCTGCTGAGCAGGGAGCCCGATGTGGGACTCGATCCCAGGACCCTGGGATCATGACCTGAGCCGAAGGCAGACGCTTAACGACTGTGCCACCCAGACACCCCATTTCAGCTCTCTTGAGAACAGGACCAGACAGGGGAGGCAGGATTTCAGGTCGCGTCAGTAGGCCCGAGGTGGAGTTTGATCAGAGAGGGTCCCCGACAGAACATAAAGAGCGAGAAAACATTCTCAATTTCCTAAAAAGTTAAAACGTCTTCTGCATGGTAAGTGCAGTCAGGGTTGCAGGCATTTTCTTGGGGACCACAAGGCGACTCCCTGCGTCCCATTGCCCGCCACCCTGTATGCCGTGCTACAGGTGGTCTGAACCATTGCTACAATCACAGATGAGGCAGAAAGTAAAGAAATCATAACACACGTGGTGCCCGCTCCTCGGCTGGGGTCGGAGGACTGGCTGTCTGGTAGGGGAAAGGTTTTGCCTTCTGATCGGGCGTCTCAGGCTTCTGAGAGTGTCGCAGGAGGGAGGCTCCTGTTTGACCACAGAGAGCAGCGCTTTGCAGTTTCCGGAGCTCTCGGTCCTGAGCGAGGCGTTGGCAACCTTGCTCCACCAGCGATTTTCTCAGTTGCTCCACTCCCGGGGCCCGAGACCCTCCATGAAGAAAGCAGGGAGATTGGACGAAAGGATGTGTCTGTTGTGGGTTGAATTATGTCCCCCCAAAAACCATATGTTAGAGTCCTAACCCCCAGTACCCCCAATCGTGGCCTTACTCGGAGACAGGGTCTCTGCAGAGGTGATGAGGTTAAAATGTGGTTGTTAGGGAGCGCCCTCAGTCAACGTGGCTGGTGGCCGGGGAGACAGAAGATTTGGACACAGGGACCCACTGAGAAGGAGGACGACGTGAACTGACAAAAGGAAAACCCGTTGTCCACAAGCCAAGGAGAGAGGCCTCAGAAGGAACCCATCTTGCTGACCCCTTGATCTGGGCTTGCAACCTTTGGAAGCACGAGACCAATTTCTGTTGCAATCACTAGCCTCTTCTGCTTTGCTCCGGCAACCCTAGCTGACTAATACGACATCTTTATGCTTTTTCCTGCCACAGACCCTTTTGGTGATGGAAGGTTGACTCCAGACCCTTTCTCAGAATAATGCCTCCATGTAAAAAATATTACACCAAATGACTAAGCATGTTTATTGAAACGCAGTTATCAAAATACCGAACATTTGTGAAGAGTAACACGGTGCTGCTTGAATAGCAGATTAAACGGCAAGATATCAGGCAAGTCTAACACAGCCGTGAGCTCTGAGGAGAGGCAAAGGGCCAAGGATATTTGAAGATACTGGCAACAACCAGAAAGTGACGTGAACATATGGTTTTTATTGGTCGCAGGCACAGACACCGCTGATGGGTCCGATGCCTTCCTTCCTGATTAAAACACTAAATATCCGCGGTTGGTTAGCGGAGCAAGGATTTTTTAAAATTTTTTCATCCAGGTGTACATGTTCCTGGACTGGATGATGGCTGAGGTCTTGAGATCTGTGATTAGGGGACTCTGGATTGATTTCTCTTGGAGGCTAACATCTGTGGCTTCTTACCTGGTCCCACGAACCCTCCAGCTGGGCCGCGGGGACTTGGTGCCAGGGGCTGGTGGTCTCGCCACACCCGCCTCCGCCTTTCTGTTGTCTTGGTGGCAGGGCCCCTTTGGTTCCTGGACGTGGCCCCCATCTCTGGCGCGAACACCAGAGTGCTCACTCGGGAAGACTTTTCTGCATAGCTGACTTGTGACTTGGCCCAGTCACCCTGGTCATCGCTGTGTGACTCAGCTGAGCCTTGCTGGGGTCCCGCACAGGCAGGAAGTAGCTGATTATCTATCCCAGGGAATGCATCCTTGCCTTGTGATGGAGCCAGTGGTCGATGAGTCACGGGCCTCCCGTCAGCTGGTCTCCGCTCGCACACGGCTGACCCCAGGCCCTGGTGTCTCTGGGAAATTTCACATGAGCTCATCTCATTAATGCAAATAACCACACACTCAGGCCTTCCCCATACAGGTTCTTATCACACGAAAAGGAAACCTCTGTTTGGACCTTGTCCTTTAAGTGGAGGGATTACATCACCATAAATAGAAACATTTTCTTTATGGTGTCAGGAAGGATCCTGGTCTTCAAATAAACATAGAGTTTACCTCTGGAGGTATCTGGGCAGAATTTTGGAGATGTTTGGTTGGAACATTACAGTGTTCCACTGGTTCTTGTATGTATGTATTTATAATATATAAATTATACATTTATATATATTATATATATAAATAATACAATATAAGTATAGTATTATTTATTTACATTTATATATACACTATATATATTGTATTATTATTTATTTATGCGTGAATGTGTAAGTATGAAGGGGGGTAGTGGGAGAGAGAATCTTTTTTTTTTTTTTTAAAGATTTTATTTATTTATTTGACAGACCAGGGGAGGCAGAGGGAGAGGGAGAAGCAGGCTCCTCACTGAGCAGAGAGCCCCAGGGTTCTGTCCCAGGATCCTGGGATCTTGACCCGTTGACGGCAAATGCTTAACCAGCTGAGCGACCCAGATGCCCCGAGAGAGAGAGTCTTAGACAGACTTCATACCCAACGTGGAGCCTGATGGGGGGGTTCAGTCTCACGACCCTGAGATCATGACTTGAGCCAAAATCAAGAGTTGAATACTTAGCCAACTGAACGACCCAGGCGCCTCGCTGTTCCACTGACGTTAAGATGCACCTCTTTCATGCTGGATATCTCTGAAATCAGGATGTGTCTTACAATTCCTGGCATTTTGTATTTGACAAAATTGGGTGCATAAACAGTCTGTTAGGAAAGTAGAAGATTTTGGTGAAAAGGACCGACACTTCTGTCCACCCAAGAGAAGACTTTGGTCGCTTAGCGTAGTTAGCCAAATGCTACCTTAATTTGGGGGGATTTTTGGCCTCTGAATCAGGTTCATGGGTAGCATATTTTATACATAGATAACAAACAGGATAATTCTTCAAAAAGAAGCTTGACGTGGGAATGGAAGGAGTTGCTATTTGTGTGGATGAATTATAATGTGTTTTAGATCATCCTTAAAAAAATGTATAAAAGTACCAAATGCGTGTTTGTGGAACCATTTAACAAAAAGATTATGCTTCAGCAAAAACCAAACATCTCTATATATGGGATTGTCATTTAACTCCTGGTAGGTTAGTTGCATGTTAACAGCTGACTTTACTTCACTATTGACTCTAATAACATGAATTTGAGTTCTGCCAAGGACCAACAGAATTTTTGGCTTCTCAGGGCAATGGCCTGGGGGCAACGACAGGTGTCGCAGCCCCTGGTGGAGTTCAACAGTCTCCAAAAAACGAGAATTATTTGCATAGCAGTTAAATTAAAAAAAAAATTGAAATCCTTGTAGGTTCAAGGGAGTTGCAAGACAAAAGGCACAGGGAGGTCCTTGTGCTCTTGACCCGGCTTCCCCCGATGGCAACATCCTCCATGGCTGCAATACGATATCATCACCAGGGTATCGACATCCGTCCCCAGAGCTTATCCAGATTGCCCGTGTTTTATGTGCATTCGTGAGTGAGTGTGTGTGTGTGTGAATAGTTCTATGCAATATTATCACGTGTGTAATTCCTGTAACGCACCAGAGTCCATCAGTTCCATCAACATAAATCTTCCTTGAGCTACACCTACCTCCCATCCCTAACCCCAGGCAACTACTAACCCGTTCTCCATCTCTGTAATTGTGTCATTTCTTTCTTTCTTTTTTTTTTTTTTTAAGATTTTATTTATTTATTTGACAGATCACAAGCAGGCAGAGAGGCAGGCAGAGAGAGAGGAGGAAGCAGGCTCCCTGTGGAGCAGAGAGCCCGATGCGGGGCTCGATCCCAGGACCCTGGGATCACGACCTGAGCAGAAGGCAGAGGCTTTAACCCACTGAGCCACCCAGGCGCCCCTAATTGTGTCATTTCAAGAATGTTGCATCAATGGCATCCTACAGTGTTTAACCTTTTGGTGGACTTTTTTCACTTGGCACAATTCCTTTGAGATCCTCCAAAATGTTGCATGTGTGAATAATTCATTCCTTTTTATTGCTGAGTAATATTTCACTATGTGGGTGTACCAGGGTTTATTTAACCATTTATCCACTGAAGGAAATTTATTTCTTATTTTTTCTCTTACGAATAAAGCTGCTTTCTGCCTCGTGATTTGAAAGGTAAAATTGATACTGCCTACTAGACTGAGGGCAGATTGCATCTTATACACATTTTTTATGTGCTTAGTGTAGTGTTCTCTACACGAGCTCATTAAATGCTTAGTGACGGGATAGAAACGAAGCAGCCATTTCAAGGAGACCGTAGAGGGGCGCTTCAAATCAAAGATTTAGATCCAGACTAGAATTTGGGTCCTGACTGTCATCTCCTGGCTGATTTAGTGCAGACCTCTGTTCCTCATCTGCAAAATGGGATAATTCCAAGACTGCTGTCCTAAGGGTGTCTAAAGACGCACATGAACCTCTGAGCAGTCTGTAAATCTATAAGTGCTTGATCAATTTCAGCTGTTGTTACTAACTATCCCTAAGCAGATCATGGATCTAAGTAAGATTATAATAATGCATTAGCCATAACTTCTAATTACTTTTATTCTGAATTATTTTAACGTTTGAATGAAGATGCACCATCATATATATGATATTTAGGCAAATTTAAATTGTGTTTATGTAGGGGCCCCTGGGTGGCTCAGTTCATTAAGCATCTGTCTTCAGCTCAGGTCATGATCCAAGGGTGCTGGGATCGAGCCCCACATCAGGCTTCCTGCTCAGCGAGGAGCCTGCTTCTCCTTCTCCCTCTGCCCCTCGCCTCTGCTTGTTGTGCTCTCTCTCAATAAAATCTAAAAAAAGATTATGTATACATGAACATTTACAATATCTTGTGTCTTTGATGTGACAGCTCTTAACATTGTAACATATAGTGTTACAAACATTAATAGTCAGATATCTAACATGCATAGTTACGAATGTCTTCATTCGTAGTCAGATATCTCACATGCATATGCATATTTTAGACATTTGGAAGGATGGGAATGTTCTTTTCTGTGGAGCCGTTCAGGGTTCCTATCAGCCTTGGGAAATGGCATCTGGTCTCATAAAAGTGGGCTGAACAGATTTTATTTCTCCCTTTCCATCGTACTATAAGTGGCAAGTGTCTTGGTTCCTTTTTTTCCTTTTCTTTTTCAGAAATTTCATGGCTGTCTGAACACTTAGAGGGGAGAGGCTATTTCCTGTTGTCTGCTTGGGGTCACAGCCTGTGTGCCTGGGGTCACGTTCAGGGGGAGTGTCTCTCCAGTGACCTCCTGGAATGTCATACTCAGTAAAGCCCTGAGTCATACGGAATCTCCCACCAGACAATATGAGGCAGCAATTAGAAACTAACCATTAACTAGCTCCAGGGGCAGGAGGAGGTGAGGTAAATTTCCAGCTATTTGATAAATAAAGACCAGTGATATTTACCATTGCATAAATGGAGCTAGAGTCAATTAGCTTTGACATGTCAAGGTCCTCGTGTGAGAGGCAGTGTCGGGTTTATAAAGATTACTTTCTCATCATGCTTGACCCTGGCAGGATGCAGTGTGTGTAAGAAAGGGTGTTAAGATGTACCTCTTGGAGGAATCTGGGATTTGCAGGCGGGTGGAGTAGCCAGATACGAGAGGCAGGGGACCCCGGAGCTTTTCTGCACTGTGCACACCACACACCAGCCACATCTGACGAGTCACCTTCCTTCTCAGGTGCCTCTCCCTCAACCACCCTTCCCTGGAGAGATTCTACTCATCTCTCAAGACCTCCTACCAGTGTCACTTCCTTTATGATGCCTTCCTTATGATTCTGTCCTCTACCAGACAGAATCAATTGTTTTTTTCCTCTGTAGTGACTATCCCTTATTATATCTATATAATTAATCATAAAAGCCATAATATATATCACAAAACTATATCCTTAGCCTATGGATGAGATAGGATATATTAATTGATTTTTGAATGTTGAACAAGCTTTGCCTCCGTGGCTCCAATTCTGTTGGCTGTGATGTATAGTTCTTTGTTCATACATTGTTGGAGTCACATTTGCTAATTTTCTGTTGAGCATTTTTGCATCTGTGTTCACGAGAGAGAACAGTCTGTCGTTTCCTTGTGGTGTCTTTGGTTTTGGTGTGCGGGGAATGCTCATAGAATCGTTAGGAAGTGTTCCCTCTCCTGTTTTCTGGAACAGATGGTAGAAAATGAATATGATTTGCTCCTTAAAAGTTTAGTAAAATCCACCAGTGGAACTATCCAGGCCTGGTGCTTTCCGTTTGGGAAGATTATTAATTACGGAGTCAGTCTCTTTAATAGATAGAAGCCTACTCGGATTGCTTCTTCTTGTGGGAGTTGTGGTAGACTGTGTCTTTGAAGGAATGAGTCCATGTCATCTAAGTTATCACATTCATGGGTATAGAGTAATCCATAATATTCCTTTATTATCTTTTTAATGTCCGTGGGACCTTTGGTGATGATGTCCATACTTTTATTTCTTATATTAATGATTCATGTCTTATCTCTTTTATTCTTGGTTAGCATGACTAGGGGTTTCCCAGGTTTTTAAAATTTATTATTATTATTATTATTTTTAATTTAAAGATTTTTAAAAATTTATTTGACACAGAGAGAGATCACATAAGCAGAGCAGCAGACAGAGAGAAAGAGGGAAGCAGGCTCTCTGCTGAGCAGAGAGCCCAAGGCACGGCTCAATCCTAGGACCCTGAGATCATGACCCAAGCCAAAGGCAGAGGCTTAACCCACTGAGCCACCCAGGCACCCCAGGTTTCCCAGTTTTATTGATGTTTCAAAGAACTACCTAGTGGTTCTATTTTATCTATTGTTTTCCTGTTTCCAATTTCATTGATTTCTGCTCTAATATTCTTATTTATATTTTTCTGCTTACTTTGGATTTAATTTGCTCTACCTTTTTAGTTGCCTAAGGTAGAAGCTTAGATCACTGATTTCATATATATTTTTAGATATTATTTAAATTCAATTAGCCAACTTACTGACATCATTAGTTTCAGATGTAGTCTTCACTAATTCATATGTATGTGTGTGTGTGTGTGTGTGTGTGTGTGTATTTAATGTATGCATTCCATGCTAAACATTTCCCTCTAAGCACTGCTCCCACTGCTCCTCCAGATTTTGGTGGGTTGTATTTTCATTTTCTTCAAAACATTTAAAAATGTTTCCTTAGTCGTCTTCTTTGACTCATGCGTTATTTAACAGTGTGTTGTTTAATCCCCAATTATTTTGTGTTTTTTTTCCCAACTGTCTTTCTGCTGTTGATCTCTAGTTTGATTCCACTGTGGTCTGAGAGCACTTTTTTAAAGATACATTTTCTTGACCCAGAATGTGGTCTCCTGGTGTAGGTTCCATGTGAGCTTGAGAAGGATGTGTACCTGCTGCTGTCGTGTGAAGCAGACCACAAATGTTAGTTACATCCAGTTGACTGATGGCACTGTTCCGTTCACCCTGTCTTTACTGACTTTCTGCCTGTTGGACTGACCATTTCGGATGGAGGGGTGTTGCACCCCTCCTGTAATGGTGGGTGTTTCTGTTTCACTTTGTGGTTCCATCAGATTTTATGTATTTTGATGCTTCATTTTAGGCACATACATATTAAGACCAGTTATGTCTCCTTGACCTTTTTATTATTACATAGTGCTCCTCTTTATCGCTGATAATTTTTCTTGCTCTTGAGTCTGAAATTAATATAGCCACTCCAGTGTTCTTTTGATAAGTGATAAAATGAAATGTCTTTCTCTATCCCTTTTCTTAATTTTTTTCCTGCGGTGAAAAAAAAATCTATATAACACGAAATTTACCATTTTAACCATTTCTATGCAATTCAATGGCATTAAGTACTTTCACAATATTGTGTAACTATCATGGATATTCATTTTCAGAACTTGGAAAAAAAAGCTTTAACCATTTAACTCTCCCCCAGAAGCTAGTGGCCTCTCTTCTACTTTCTGTCTATATGAATTTACCTGTTCTGAGTACCTCATATAAATGGAATTGTTCAATGTTTGTTCTTTTGTCTCTGACTGTTTAAAATTTATAACATTTTCAAATTTTATCCGTGTTGTAACGTATCAGAATTCCATTCCATTTTAAGGCTGAATAATATTTCCTTGTATGCATATATGACATTCTGTTTACCCACTTATCCATTAGTAAACCTCTGGGTTGTTTCTATGTATTGGCTCTTGTGAATATGCTTCTATGAACATGGATATACGAGTATCTGTTTGGGTCTCCGCTTTCAATTCTTCTGGGTATAAACCTTGAAGTGGACTTCCTGGATCATATGGTAATTTTATACCTAAGTTTTTAGGAACTGCCTACAGCAGCTGGATTAGTTTGCATTTCTTTTTTTTAATATTTATTTGAGAGAAAGAGAGAGAGCAGGTGGGGAGGAGCAGAGGTAGAGGGCAAAGGGACAGGGCAGAAGAGTGGGAGAGAGAGAATCTCGAGCAGACTCCCCACTGACACAGAGCCCAACATGGGGCTCAATCCCACGACCCTGAGATCGTGACCTGAGCTGATATCAAGAGTCCTACATGTGACTGACTGAGCACCCAGGCACTCCTACTTTGCATTTCTACCAGAAGTACACAAGGGTTCCAACTTCTTCTCTGTTTACTTTTAATCTATCTGTGTTGTTATATTTCAAGTGGGTTTCTTGTAATTGCGTGGGTTTTTGTTCTTTTATTCACTCTGACAGTCTCTGTCTTTATTTTATTTTTTTTTTTAAAGATTTTTTATTTACTTATTTGTCAGAGACAGAGGGAGAGAGAGCGAGCACAGGCAGACAGAGGCAGAGGGAGAAGCAGGCTCCCTGCCGAGCAAGGAGCCTGATGTGGGACTCGATCCCAGGACGCTGGGATCATGACCTGAGCCGAAGGCAGCCGCTTAGCCAACTGAGCCACCCAGGCGTCCCACAGTCTCTGTCTTTAAATTGAAACATTTTGACCATTCACATTTAAAGTGATTATTGTGATTATTATGACAGTTGGTTTAGTCTTTACCATGTTTGTAACTGTTTTCTATTCATTGCTTCCTTGCCCTTGGTTCTTTGTTTCTTTTTTCCCATGCCTGCCCTTCTTCTGCCATCTCTGTTTTATTTTTTTGAACTGAAGTATAATTGAGATGCAATATTATGTTAGTTCAGGTATACAAAATAGTAATTCAACATTTATATATATTATGAAATGACCACACATCTAGTTACCATCTGTTACCATACAATGTTATTACAATATTATTGACTGTATTCCCTATATTGTACTTTATATTCCCCAGTTACATCTTTTATAACTGGAAGTTTGTACTTCTTAATCCTTTTCACCTGTTTCACCCACGTTCTGCTTCTCTCCTTTGCCAGTTGCCAACTTGTTCTCTGTATTAATGGTCTGTTTCTGTTTTATTTTGTTTGTTTGTTTTTTAGATTGTACTTATGATTGAAATCACATGGTATTAATCTTTCTCTGTCTGACTTACTTCACTTAGCATAATACCCTTTAGGTCCATCTATGTTGTCACAAATAGCAAGATCTCACTCTTTTTTGTGGCTGAGTAATATTCCATTATATGCATCACATTTTATTTATACATGCATCTGTTGATGGATACTTAGGTTGCTTTTACATCTTGGCTATTGTAAATAACGGTGCAATGAACACAAGGATGTATTTATCTTTTTGAATGCCGTCTCTGGTTTTAATTGAACACTTTGTATGATTTTATTTTTTCTCCTCTTTTAGTATGTCAATTATACTTTTTTTTTAACTTCTTTTAGTGGTTGTCCTAGAGTATGCAATCTACATTTACAACTAATTCAAGTCCAATTTCAAACAACAGTGCTGCTTCACTGTTGTGCAAATAAGCTTATAACAGGATACTCCCAATTCTTCCCTCCTGTCCTTTATAATGTTGTTGTCATTCATTTCACTTATCTGTAAGCTTAATCACCAAATTCATTGTTGCTATCATTATTTTGAACAAACTGTTATCTATTAGATCAGTTAAGAAGAATTAATTTTAACTTATTACTTCTCTAGTACTCTTCCTTTCTTTTACACATTTGAGGTTTTATTTTTTTTAACCTATATCATTTTTCTTCACTCTGAAGAATTTTAAAAATTATTTCTTACAAGACAGTTCTGCTAGTAACAAATTTCCTCATTATTTGTTTTTCTGTAAACATCTTTATTCTTTCCTTACTTTTGAATAATAATTTTAATAGATACAGAATTCTAGGTTGATTGCTTTTCTCCCAACACTTTAAATATTTCATTCCACTTTCATCTTGCTGGCATGGTTTTCGAAGAGAAGTCTGATGTAATTCTTATTCTCGTTTGTCTATAGGTAAAGTGTTCCCCCTCCCCCAGCTTCTTTCAAGATTTCTTCTTTTTCTTTGATTTTCTTCAGTTTGAACATGATATACCTAGATATAGGTTTTTAGAAATATTCTGGTTGGTGTTCTCTGAGTTTCTCTGAGGATCTGTGGTTTGAGATATGTCATTTTAAGGAAATTCTCACCTATTATTACCTCAAATATTGTTCTGTTCCTTACTCTCTTTCTTTTCTTTCTGATATTCTCATTATGTGTATGTTACATAGTTTATAATTTTCCACAGTACTTAGATATTATGCTCTGCCTTTTTAATTATTTTTTTCTTTGCTTTTTCACTTTGAAAGTTACTACTGACACTCTTCAAGCTTACTTATTCCTTCTTTGGCCATGTCCAGTCTACTGATGAATGCATCAAAGGCATTCTTCATTTCTCTTACAGTGGTTTCAATTTCAAGCATTTTCTTTTGATTCTTTTTTAGATGTTTCCATCTCTCTGCTTACATTACTCATGGGTTCTTGCATATTATCTACATTTTCCATTAGGGCACTTAACATATGAATCATAGTTCTTTTAAAATCTCAGTCTCAGGGCGCCTGGGTGGCTCAGTGGGTTAACCCTCTGCCTTCAGCTCAGGTCATGATCTCAGGGTCCTGGGATCGAGCCCCGCATGGGGCTCTCTGCTCAGCGGGGAGCCTACTTCCCCGCTCTCTCTCTGCCTGCCTCTCTGCCTACTTGTGATCTCTCTCTCTCTCTCTCTGTCAAATAAATAAATAAAATATTTAAAAAAAATCTCAGTCTCATAATCCCAAGATTTCTGACATATCTGAGTCTGGTTATGATTCTTGCTTTGTCTCTTCAGATTGTGCTTTTTGCCTTTTAGCTTCCTTGTAATTTTTTGTTGGAAGTCAGATATGATGCATCAGGTGAAAGAAACTGAGGTGGGTAGGCCTTTGATGTGAGTTTTAGGTCTAGTTGCCTAGAAGTTAGGCTGTGTTTACTCTTTAGCTGTGGTGTCAGAGGCTAAAATTTCCTCTAATGTTCCTGTTTTTGTATCCTCTGCTGTCTTGGATTTTCCTAAAGACTTCTTAAATAGGGTCTGAGGTTTGCTTTTTCTTTTCCTTCTTCTCCTTTTCCCTTTCTCTCCCTTTCTTTCATTCCTTCTTTTTTCTTTCCTTCAATTTCTTCTGTAATCAGCTGTTATTATACAGGAGCTTTACTGATATGGTGGCAATATGTGAGGGATAATAAACATTGTGTAGTCCTTTGATGAGGTCTCATTCTTTCCCTGAGTCTGAGCTGGAATTTTCTTTCCCTCCTTGGCTTCGGTAAAGCCCCAGTTGGTGAGACACTGGTAAATAATTCCCCTTGAGGGCAGGCCTTGTTAATGAGAATAGAATGTTTTCCCTTCCTCCTTTTAGAAGCAATAGGGGATTTTTTTTTTTCTCAAATCACAGTGAGAATTTGGCAGGATTCTTGGAGGTAAAACTCATAAAAGCATGAGGAAACCCCTAAGACTGGGTCCCATTCGAGTTTCTGATTCTTAAGCTCATCTACCCTGAACCTCTAGCAATAGTCAATTATAGCTTAATGTGTTCCTGCAAATATTGGCTCCAGCTCTAGGCTTCTGCTTTTGGGCTTCTGCTCTGGGTGAGCTGTGATTTTTTTTTTCTATTTGCCTCTCTGTCTGTCAAGTTTTAGGGACAGCTGTTTGCCTTGTAACCTCAATTCTCTGACTCTAACAAGACTTGTTGATCGTTAGTTTGCTCAGCCTTTTTTCTTGTTGTAAGGATGGTAGTGATGACTTCTAACCTCTTTACATGTTGGACTGGAAGCAAGAAATTAGCCTTTTTCAGTACAGCTTAGTTTGGGGACTGAGATTATCTGCTATGGACTGGTGTCTGCAAGTATTGTCAGACATTCACATCGTAAAAGGGACTCCCATATCCAGTTCATAGGGACCTAAGGCAGCGGGATGATTGGACTGGACCTCACCTGTACATTATAAAGGTGTAAGGAAGATAACAACACAATCTTGAGATGAACTTTGGTCTCCTTCACTGACCAGGCTTCCTTGGGCAAATTGGGAATTTTTTGAAGGGGGGTGTCTGAGGACATCCTTTTGTGTTCCATGAGAGCATAATCTGAGAGTGAAAGTTAGGCTGAGTGCTAGAATGATGGCCCAGCGTCCCCCTGCCTGCTATGCATTTGCAGTGGTTGACATGCATGGAGGAAGAACATGGGAGAAATTATTTGTGCAGATTTCTGGGAGAAAATGGAATATACCACTTGTTCCCAAGATAGGACACAGGGATGATGTCTGACTTCCAAGGAGAGAGTAGGTAAAGGATAAAGAGACTGCATGTATGTGCATCAAGAACAGGAACAGGGCACCTGTAGGGCCCAGATGACAAAATGAAATTCAGAATCAGGACTAGAGTTGTCAGTGAGTTGTCCTTCCTATTCTTTGCAGACATTTTATGGATGCAACACAGTTGGGTGTGGTGTGGTGATACTGTTGGGAGGAAGAAAAATATTTTCTGCTGTAGGAGCTCTGGCAAGATGCCACCGTGAGGGGCGCATGAAGGACAGAATACAAGCAGAGCTGTTTCCGAGTGTGGGGACTTGTCTCAGGTCATTTGCATTGAGCAGGAGGCTTGTTATGTGGGTGAGTGCTCCCTTGATATGGGGTATTGGAGGCTGTGTGAAGTGGAGAATACTTTTGAGTCGGCAAAGCTTTCCTTCTCAGTCTATCACAGGTGGGGCCTCTTTCATGTCTGTAGGTATTCTGGTTCTAATAACTATACCTTCATTTTTGTGTAACAGCTGAGTCAGAGGTGTCCCCAAAGACCAGGCTGACAACTTCCTAAAGGTATCAGTTTGTTCATCTGTCAAGAATGCAGATGAAAAAATACAAATTGCATTTTTAAACTAAAGTGGCTCTTAATAATTGGGCTGGTACCGTAAGTCACTATGTTTCATTCAGTGAAGGAACTTGTCTCTGCAAAAAGAAGAGGAAAAGAAAGAGACTTCTTGGCTGGCGGTCTGCTCGTCTTGCAAATTAATCTGAGTAAAAGCCAAAAGAAAAGATGAGGCCCACGCTGTGACCCAGCCTGGGGACATGTAGGTGTAAGTCGAGCCAAACCCAGAGCCACATTTCGGCTCCATGAGATCTGCGCCTCCCAGGGTAACCATTACAGAATGTCCTTGGGTGATGCCCGTGGAAGCTGGACTGAGAAAGGAGGCGGGAGAACGGAGAAGCCACATCCATTTATTCGTTGTTCGGGTCACCCTTCATCCTCAGAGGCATTCTCAGGCCCAGGAAGCTGCTTGGCCGCCGTCTAGTTGTGAATGGTCCTGAAAGATTTAGGGTCCTCCAGATGGATCTCTGTAGTGTACCCCAAAATGGATACTCCCTAAAGTCTTCCCAAATCTGTTGGTGTCTAAAAGAACCTGGCATTCTGTGGCTGTGAACGATGCTGATCATTTCAAGAACTTATTATGGGGTACCAACCACTGTTCGGATGTGTAAAAGGTCTTATCTTCTCTGCCGGACTCTGAGCTCCTTGAGGATGTGTCTCTTCCATCTCTGTATTTACTATATTGTCCCAAACCCATGCCGACACATGCTCATTTCATTTCCTTCCCTAATAAAGCAAAGGAACCCAAATTATAGCTGTTAACTCCTTGCTTGATACATGACTTTTAAATTCTATTTTTCCCAGTGCTTTCTTTGAAGGCCTTGCTCCCACACTAGGGGAGACAGATCAGTTCACACCACCAGGGAAACACATCAGTCGGTAACCCATAGGGATGCATTCTGCCTATATTTTCCAGGAATGGTATGTGCTTTCAGCGATGACTGTGTTGTGCTATAATGAACCTACTCTTGCTTTCATCTTTATTCAGAGACAGATAGGATTTATACTTGTGTGTCTATGTTCTACCCCTTTCTCCCTGACTAGGATGTATGGTCAGGTGTGAGTCGGCTGACCACAGAGGGTAGTGTTTCCATGGTTGGGACAGAGAGAGATCCCCTGGAATGCGTGGGGTCATGTCATGCTGCTAATGTGCATTTGTGGAGATGGTGTAGCTGAATCACGTGCAGTGGGTCAGGGGCTGTTGGACATGAGCTCGAGTCCCTTCCTGGCACTGATCATTCACAGGCAATTTTCCCTCTGTTGGGCAGATAAAGAATAGTACTTTACCTCTCTTCTCTGATTTCACTACTTGTGCTCCTCAAACAGGAATCACTCAAACTTGTCTTCCCAAGAAATTCCCCAGTCTTATGGGCTGTATATTTTTCCTTGGCTTAGAATCCTTTCTCCCCAACCTTGTTTCCCCTACCAACCTTTACAGAGGCTTTGGAGAGACAGTACCTTTTTTCCTAAAAACTGATTCCTGAGCAAGGCTAAAGCCTGAAAATACATTTTAAAATGAATGGTAGTAAAAAACGTACAACACATTTTACCCCCCTAACAATTTTAAGTGTACAGTAATAGTAACTATATGCATGTTGTAGTAAAACATATCTCTAGGACCTTTTCATCTTCTGACGCTGAAATATAATATCCACTGAATAGCAACAACTCACCCTCTCTCCTCTCCACAGCCCCTGAAAACCACCATCCTCCCTTCTGTCTCTGTGAATTTGACTACACTACCTACCTCAATAACTAGGATCATGCAGTATGTGTCTTCTTGTGACTGGCTGATTTCACTCAGCATAACATCTTCAAGGTTTTTCCACATTGTTGTGTGTGACAGGATTTCCTTCTTTTTTTTAAGGCTGAATAATATTCCGTTGTGTGGATAGATCTCATGCCGCATTTCCTTTATCTGTTCATTCTTTGATAGACACTTAGGCTGCTTTTTTATCTTGGCTATTATAAATAATGCTGTAATGAACATGAGTGTGCAAATATCTCTTTGAGATCCTGCTTTCCATTCTTTTGGATATGTATGCAGAAGTGGGACTATTGGATCAAAAGGTAGTTCCATTTCAATTATTTGAGGGACCTCCACACTGTCTTCCACAGTGGCTGTACCATTTTACATTCCCATAATGAAAATGTTTTGACTGTGGCACTTTTTAAAACTGGATCTGGATCTGGATCTGGATCTGCCTGTTGGTGGGTGTCATGAAGGGGCTTACACAAGGGGGAGCAAAGCATGGAGCTGGGGCAAGTCATCTTAAGGTGACTGAGTCCCGCTCAAAGTCGGCATCCTCAGTTCTCTGGCTCCATTTGGTCCAGTGATCTGAATGTTCAAAGGGGTTTAGATCCGGCCAAGATAACTCAAGAGTGTGAGTCATGTCAGTCTTCACTTCTGAGAAGGTCAGGTTATCTCCTGTCCTAACAGAGAATCTCTCACTCCTTTTTTCCCCCCACTGTTTAGCCATTTTATTTATTTATTTTTTAAAGAAGATTTTGACAGAGAGAGGACAAGCTGACAGAGAATCTTAAGCAGACTCCCCACTCACTGCGGAGCCCATCGCAGGCTTGATCCAGCAACCATGAGATCATGACCTGAGCCAAAATCAAGAGTTGGATGCTTAACCTACTGAGCCACCCAGGTGCCCCAGGCTGTTTTCTTATTAACTGCCACCCAGGAGCCCATGCTTCAGCAGTGCCAGTCTTGTGATGCAGAATGGAAGTCAGGAGTTGTGTACAATGGGATTTGATTTCTTCCTGGATTTGAGTTCTGGAAGCCTGGGCTTCTTGAGGGCATTAAGCCATAGGTAGTAAAGAGAAGCTATTGACTTTGAGAGAAGGGTAATTCCAAGATCTGGAAGTGAACAGGAATCTGTGGGTCCCACGAATAGGGGGCTTCTGCTCTTCTCTGTCTGGCAACATCTGGAAAGGTGGGAAGACCACTGAAGGGAATGGCCATGTGGTCCCCCAGGCTGAACCCTAGCAACTGAAGTTACCATCTTGATACAGATTCCTCTGCCCAAGGTTGGCATGAATGCCACAGGCTACCCAACTCCGGTGGGCCATGTGAGTATGAACAGGAGATGAACGTTTTGCTGTGTGTGTGTCTTTCTAACCTTGGAGAAGGTGTTGAATGGAAAGAAGCCTCCACAGTTGGACTTTGTACTCTCTCAGTGACTTGGAATTGACTTTGATTTAAGGAAATAAAGTCATGTGATAAGTCATGCAAATCTTGATCGCAGGACCAAGACTTATTCCAAGCACATATGTAAGACATCTAACAGTTCCTGGATGTTTAAGGGAGTTGATAAAGATTATTTTCCTTGCCCTGACTGTAGGTAATTGTCATGCATAGTGTCTGATTATTTGAGATACACCTTTAAAAAATAGTGAGTGTTGATCCAGAGTTTTCTTTGGAAATGAACTTGTTCTAATTACACTAGGGAAGCACATAATTTCTTAAAGTGAAGAGTCCTTGTTTAAACAGAATTGCACTAATCTGGATTTTCAGATTCTTAACATGATAAATAGAGTGAAGAAAGCTCTCCCCCACACCCCTTTTTTGAAAGGCACTTGTTGATGTAACTGAGTGACAGCTTGGCTTAGTTGGGCAACAAGTCTGCCTTAAATAGCAGCCCGGCTCGAAGGTCTTGTGTGGGAATTGTCCTAATGGGGGCAAGCCACAGCGGAAATGGGGTTCTAACTAATCATCAACTCTCCGTTCTGATAAGGGAAGTCACACTGCAAATCATTCCTGTGTTATGATTAAATTCCGGGAAATGAGAGCTCACACTATCTCTACACAGAAAGCTGGGAAGAAGGCCACCCGCTGTGTTAGCTGCTCCGGTAAATGATTAATGACTGATCAACCTGACAGGTGCCTCATGAGACCTGTTCAGTGATGGGAGTGTCACTTTGCTGTCTCCACTCCCTCCTGGAGTGACAGGGACAGAGAAGTGTGCTGATTTTATTAATTATACAAAGTGAATATATTTGTGATTTTTCCACACCTGCCTTCCTTTTGGGTAGGAAACCAAAGCAAAGAAAGAAAAAATGATCTTAGTTTTAAAGTGATCTTTCTTAACTTCTGAACTGAAGAAGTTATCTGTGGGATTCAGAAAAAACACTGAGCTATTGGAAGAAGTTTTGGATATCGCATCTACCCAGAACCCTTTATACCGATAAAAATGAAGCTGCTGGTGATGTGGCATTGTGACGTGCCCCAGCAAAAGTGGGACAGGGCAGAAACTAGAATTGTTCCTCTAACGGCTGCTCTGGCACGTGCTGAAAAAACAAGCATCTAGAAGCCTTGTAAAGCACAGATATTTTGTTTCTCAACAACTATTTACTCATTAACTCTTAAAAAAATCCAGCTTAATGTCTTTAAGGATTTTATGGAGCACTATAATCTTACAAAAGTAACAAATATATATTGTGTAGGCAACACATTGATTAGTTTACAGAAGCTAGAAGAAATTTAATACAAAGAACTAGAAGGAGGAGGAGAAGGGAAGTAAGAAGAGACTGGTTTCCTTTGTAGAGAAGTGGAAATCCTAACAAAAATATGAGCAAATGGTACAAGATAGCAATATGCCACCATACAATGATGGTTTGCTGTTAAAGAAAGCACTTAATTTGATTGATTGATATTTAATTTTTAATTTGAATTCAGTTAGCCAACACACAGCACATCATTAGTTTCTGATGTGCTGTCCAATAATTCGTCAGTTGCATATAACACCCCGTGCTCCTCATATCACATGCCCTCCATAATGCCCGCCACCCAGTTTTAATATAAAAAGTTTTATAAGTATAAATATCACATAGATGGGTCTAACACAAAACTCATGACTTCAATAAATGCTAAAAGAGCATTTATTTATTCTTGATTAAAAGATAGAAATCTAGAACATGAGCAATAAGTGATTGTAGTGAGTTGTAGCCCCTGGAATGGCTACAGAAGTGAAGTTTTCCCTTCCTTCCTTCCTTCCTTCCTTCCTTCCTTCCTTCCTTCCTTCCTTCCTTCCTTCCTTCCTTCCTTCCCTAGATTATTTGATCTGTTATAACAAAAATGCCATTTACTGGGTGGCTTATAAATAACAAAAATTTATTTCTCACATTTCTGGAAATCAGGAAGTCCAAAATCAAGGTGCCAGCAGATTTGATATCTGGTGAGACCTGCTTTCTGGTTCATAGGCCACCATCTTCCTGCTCTCTCTTCACATGGGGCAAGGGAACTCTCTGAAGACTCCTTTTTAAGAACACTAATCCATTCATGAAAGCTCTGCTTCGGGGTACCATCAAGCCAAAGGTCCACCTTCTAACATCATCACCTTGGGGTGTCAGGGTTCAGTGGATGAAGTTTGGGGACATATTAACATTCAGGCTATGCCCTCCCCCCTTCCTCTTTCCCTGACTTTTTTCCCTTCCTTCCTTCTGCCATAATTACATCTTGTACCTCCTTGGTCATGGCAGAAATAGCATGATCCATATTGGGAGTCTGAGAGTCCACCATCTGGTGCGACAGCCCAACAGGTGATGTAAATCTTACTATAGCTTTTCAGTGGAAAACTGCTGAGGAAACAACGTGTGTTGGAGAGGATGTGGAGACAGGGGAACCCTCTCACACTGTTGGTGCAGCCACTTGGGAGAACAGTGTGGAGATTCCTCAAGAAATTAAAAATAGAGCTTCCCTATGACTCTGCCATTGCACTACTGGGTATTTAGCCCAAAGATACAGATGTAGTGAAAAGAAGGGCCATCTGTACCCCAATGTTCATAGCAGCAATGGCCACGGTCGCCGAACTGTGGAAAGAACCAAGATGCTCTTCAACGGATGAATGGATAAGGAAGATGTGGTCCATATACACTATGGAGTATGATGCCTCCATCAGAAAGGATGAATACCCAACTTTTGTAGCAACATGGACGGGACTGGAGGAGATTATGCTGAGTGAAATAAGGCAAGCAGAGAGAGTCAATTATCATATGGTTTCACTTATTTGTGGAGCATAACAAATAACATGGAGGACAAGGGGAGATGGAGAGGAGAAGGGAGTTGGGGGAAATTGGAAGGGGAGGTGAACCATGAGAGACTATGGACTCTGAAAAACAATCTGAGGGTTTTGAAGGGGCAGGGGGTGGGAGGTTGGGGGAGCCAGGTGGTGGGTATTAAGGAGGGCAAGTATTGCATGGAGCATTGGGTGTGGTGCAAAAACAATGAATACTGTTACGCTGAAAAGAAATTAAAAAAAAAAAAAGAAATAAAAAAAGAAATACATGCCACTAACAAAAAAGAAAAAGAAAAGAAAAAGAAAACTACTGAGGAGATAGCATCACTATTTGTTTTGGATGTTACTGGCTTCACGTACAGGCTTCTCAACATTCTTGACACACATCTCCCTAAAACTCTTTAAAAATGTCAGGGATAGACTATACCTCCCAGAAAAAAAAAGTCTTTTGTTGATCTAAGTTCTAAATGGTTCCCATGGTTATGCTGGGTTTTAATCATATAAATTTCAAGTGAGCAGATTTTTATTACTTTTTTGTTCATAAATATTGTTTTCCATGTGACCGCTAATCCAGAGAACTCCCAGTTGTACAGTCAGCCTCCAACACACATGGACATGGCTACCCACCTTTGTTTCAGGAGGAAGTTTAGAAGAGTCCAGCACCATTCTGGCACATTTTGGACACAGTTGCAGTCTCTAGCAGCTGTCTCACTACAGTCTTATATTTAAATAGGTTCAAATAAACAAGGACAGCCAGTGATTGGAAAGGCAGAGAAACAGAACTCACATTATTTCACTGTTGTCTGTGACCACCTGGAATTATTCATTAGTGTTTAAAACTGAAATCAGTAAAACTGTGTGAGCTGGTAGGTATATTATTTTTGCTTTGCGAGAGCTAATTTTAGCTTGGGTGTAAAATATTTTCCTGAATTTGGTAATATCCTTAACACGAAACCTTCATTTTAATTGTTCATTATTTCTTTTAGAACTAAAGAATGAATCAAGTGTTAAGTGTTAGTGATATAACCTAGTAGTTGCTCATATCATATCTTTTGCAATATTTTTATTTTATCAGAATTTACCAATTGTGGGACGTCTGGGTGGCTCAGTGGGTTGTGCCTCTGCCTTTGTCTCAGGGTCCTGGGATTGAGCCTCACATTGGGCTCTCTGCTCGGTGGGGAGCCTGCTTCCTCTCTCTCTCTGCCTGCCTCTGCCTATTTGTGATCTCTGTCTGTCAAATAAGTAAATAAAATCTTTAAAAAAAATTTACCAATTGTTTTTATAACTGGATAATTATAGACAGAAATTTCTATACAAGAAAAATGTCATCCTCTGTATTTCTACCCTGGCCTTTATTATTTTTCATTTAATTTCATGATTGTCCCTAAAAATAGGTTTATAGAGTAGGGGTGGGGTGTTTTAAATGTCCTGCTCCAGGTTGCAAATATGCCAGACCCACCACGATTAGTGAATCCCCAGTGCCACGGGCTCTCTCACGTCTCTGCTACTCCTTGCATGGAAGGTCCTTCCTGTCTTGCAACTCCAGACATCACACATCACCTTTCTGTGAAACTTTTCTGATTTGGTCGCCCCCAAATGATCAATCACTCCCTCTTTTTTTTTTTTTTGCCTTTACTATTCTTTGTACACTAGTTTCTTCTTGCATTGAAAATCCTGAGTTTTAACGATTTATTTGTAAATTTCTCTGCTACTAGATGGCGAATTAGTTAGGAGCAGGAATTGTCATTCATTCATCTTACTATCCTCAGTTCTGAGCCTAATCCCGGCATACAATAGGTGCCAAATAATGACTCTTGGAGTGAAGGATAGAAGGAAGGGAAAGGAGAATGATGTGGTTCTTGGTAGCTATGAAGCTAGGCTTGGCTTGGAGACTGTATCATCAACATCTTTCCGTGGTATTACATACTCTTGACAGTATTTTATTTAATGGCTGACTAGTATTTCTCGGTACAATTATGTCATGATTTATTTAACCCACATTCCGTTAATGGATATTTGAGTTTGTTTTAAACTTATCTTTACTGCTTGGGAGCAACACGTATGCTCTTTATAATTATAGATGAATCCTTAAGGAAATCCTTCATCAGACCCTCAGGTAAATTCCTGGAAGTGGAGCTGCTTGATCAAAGGTTACAAGTTGATAAACTCCAGGTAACAGATGCAAAGGGTTCACATGGGTTTGCTACTGTCCTATAGAAAGAAGCCTAGGTTCGAGGTAGGGGATTCCAAGGTCAGTCCCTGCCCCAATGAAGCCATCAAGGACCAGGCTCTCCCTTCTTTCGATGCTGTCATTCTTTGTGTGTTGGTAATGTCTCCTGTCACAGGTAATGACAGATGCCACAGCTCAAAGCATTGTGTACTCACACAGCAGAACCCAAGCAGGAAGGGAAGGGCCCAGGGCTAGGAACTTTCCCTTACATTGTCCCCTCTGTTGTTAAGGAGGAAAAGCTGACCTAGAAGCTCCCAAGAGACTTTCTCTTGCATCACAGTAGCTAGACCTGGCTCGCCTGCCTGTCTCTAGGCCAGTCAGTGGTAAAGGGGGAGGAAATCACCCTGACTGATTTACTTCAAACATGACAAGTGTCTGGGGCTTGGCACAGCCTGCCAGAACCATATCCGGTTCCCCGATGAAGGAGGCAGAGGGGATAGGCTGCCAGCCTCCAGGGTGAAGGATGTCACAGATGTTCCCCAAATGGAAATTTCTCCAGGGTTCCATGTCTGCTTTCTTATCACCACTGCAGACAGAGGATTTGGCATGTAATGAGGGCTTAATAAAGGATTAACTGAATGAAGTCCTCCTTGGGGCATCCTTTAAAAAATATTCAAAAGAAAGGCTAAGAGTTCACCCAGACATTTGGGGAACATTTCAAAGATTCCCGCCTAGCTTCCTCTAGAGTCTCTTGCACTGAATTTCTGCTCAAACCTGATCTCTGTCCTCAACTACTTACCATGAAATTTTTCAAACTTCATACTTGCCTTGTCTCCAAATGTGTAGGATAGTTACGTATGCGACACTTCCCTCCTAAATACTTTACATATATCTCCTATTGACACTGTCTTACATAATTACAAAACCATCATGTCATCCAAACAATTAAGAATTCTTCAGTATCTTGGGGCACTTGGGTGGCTCAGTGAGGGTAATGTTCGACTCTTGATACCAGCTCAGGTCATGATCTCAGGCTCATGAGATTGAGGCCCAGGTCTGGCTCCCCACAGAGTGTGGAAGCTGTTTAAGATTATCTTTCTCTCTCTGCCCCTACTCCTGCTCACACTCTCTGTCTCTCACAAAAACAAAACAAAACAAAACAACTTCAATATCTTGGAAGATTCAGCCCATATTCAAAACTCCCTCTCATCCCCCTAATATTTACATAAATATTTTATATATTTTTTGAACTGAGATCAATCAAGGGTCGTGCACTGCATTGTGTTTTTGTGTCTCTTTAATCTTTTTTGCGCCAGAATAGTATCTCCACTATTTTTACCCCCATGACAGTAACCTTTTGAGGATACCAGACCAGTTGTTTCTAGAATGTTCTAAATTCTAGATCTAATTATTCTTTGAGGTGTTGTTTAACTTGTTTCTCTATCCCCAGTATTTTTTGCATGCTGATTAGATTCAGGTAAAACATTTTTGGCAAGAACAGGTGATGCTGTGTTCATATTGCGTCATGCCAGATGGCTCATTATGTCAGGTTGTCCTACTATTAGCAGGGACAGATTTGTTAAATTTCATATTCCAAGAATAGGGCCCAGAATGATTTCCTTCTTTTCTATTCAACAAAGACCATCAATACAAATTTGTGCCTATATGACAGAATTTACATGTATATAAATAAAGCAAGTATAGAACATAATGCTAATATTTGGGAATAATAGAATGCATTTTAGCAGAACGCAGAAAAATAAAAAGCCGAAGACTCAGTACTGGACAGCTTCTATACATCACAGGGATATTCTCAATGGCAATCTTTCTACTTAGATATCATTATTGCTGTATTGCACAACCATAAACTCTATTTTTTTTCTCAGTTCTACAAACCTTCCCCCACCTCCCTTCCCCAAACTTTGAAATTCTCACTAGGAAAATAACAAATTCATGTTGCTTTATTGTGCAAAGCCATATTTTCTTTCTAGGCCATCATCGGGGAATTTTACTTTTTTCAATCAAAATAGCCCATCAAGGTATCTCCTTAAACAAAAAGCCATTAATTCCAATGCGCTATCCATAGGACCATGAAGAACCATCTTTTTTTTTTTTTTTTTTGCTGGTTAGATCAGGATTTCTTTTTATTCCTTGTTGGTTTAAAATGGCTAATCAGAATAAAAAATAAAAGGGTCTCTGTCTAGAGGCTGGGGTCTCCCCTATTTAGAGGTTAGAACCCAGGTACCTCCGCTACCAGCGCCATACTGAGGTGGGCTGAGGGGTAACCCCCAAGGGACAATCGGAGGGGCCTAGGCCTACCACTCCTTCTCTCTATTCCGTTTTTGGCATGTGATGAAAAATATTGCTTTTTGGATTCATCTCTCCCGGCCTTGGATTTAAAAATAATGTTAACCATGTGAGTTGGGGGAAGGCTCTGAGGGGACTAAAGAAGCCCCACCCTAATCCCTCTCCCCCAAGAAGGGATGGGGGGGATTATCCAATATTGTTCCTGGAGCTCAGCTAGGAATTTCAGGATCAAATTCAAATCAAAAGATTTGAAATTCCAGTTTTCTTTAAAAATATTTAATCATTTTGAATAATTAACACACGCATACATTTAAAATGTTAATGCACAAAAGAACTTACAATATAAAATAAGACTTTCTCTAATTCCTGTTTTTTAGTTTCTTGCTCTAGATACAACTACAGTTGTTAGCTTTTTATATATCTTTCCAGATATCTTTATAAACAGGCAAGTATGTACAAAATGCATTCTTAATTTTTTATATAAACATAGTTTGCTATGTATCATTTTATCTTATTTTGTTTTATTTAGTTTTAACTTAATATATCGTGGATTGCTTTATATATGCACAAGTAGAGCAGGTTTTCTTTTTAGTGACTGTGTAGTATTTCATTCCATTGTTTGGATGTACATAATTTATCTAATAAGCTCTCTAATGGATTGCCATTTATGTTGTTTGTGACCTTTTGTTGTTATGAACAGTGCTTTAGTGAATATCTTTGTATATTTATCTTTTTGCCTTGGTACAATTATATCTGTAGGATAAATCCTAAAAATGGAATTTCCAGATTATGTTGGGAGACAATTCTCTGTGGGTCTCTCATGTTTCTACATGTCTTGTGAACAGAGGCACTCACGGCTTTGTTTCAGGTTATCTTTTCAAAGATATTTGTATAGCAAGCAGCCTTGGGAGACAAGAGATAGTGCCTCCTTCTGGAGCAAAGGCCAGGTTGCTTACTGTCCAGTGTGGCAAAGTTAGTGTCTCCCTCTGATGCAATGGTCAAGTGGCTTACCTCCTATTCCAAAAGATTTGTTTAGCTCGGGATTTATCTCCTGTAATGCAACCCCATGCACATGCATATGTTACCTGACATTTGTAGCGTCATGGGAACTAAGGTCTGGGGAGTGATTGGACATGCTGCTACTCTGGAAGCTGCTATTGCTGTGATTAACAAGCTGTCATCCATCTCCGACCCAGGAGTTTTGTCCCAGCCTCTATGCTATGCCAAGCTAACTTGATAGCTTTCAAGGGTAAAATCTCAGATCCACCACAAATTTTGACAGTTTTGATGAAGGTGGGATGTTGACGGAGACATGATGTTCTGGAATAGAAAAGTTGAAAGCCTCATGTGTTGATGAACAGGATGGGAAATGAGTAGCAACAGTCCATGAAATTAGTAGCAACATAGAGGAGGACAGTCTCTGAGCTTGGTTTATGGACATACCATCTCCGGCGAGCTGGAGTGGGGGAGGCGAGCCGAAAATGAACTTCAGCGATGATACAGCTGGTTAGAAGTGGCCTTGAAAGACAGTGGTGAGGGAGAAGTCTCTCAGTGGGCAGAATCTGGGGTGTTGAAGCTGGTTGCCTCCTTTGTGCTGAAGGAGAAGCATTCTGAGGTTAAAATATTTGTTGAATCGGAGTGGATGATGGCATGGCTAGCTTACCCAACCATGGAAGCCTGGAAGGAGAGATATTGGAAGACTAGTGACAAGAACGGTTGGGGGAGGAGTGGAATGAAGTGTGGAGATAGTTTTTATCACAGGTTAACAGGGAACACCCACCACAGCAGAGGCACTGATGCTTTCATTGGATCATGTTGGTCCAGCGTCAGTGCTGGTGGCACATGAACTGGGAGTCCATGGGGAGAAAGATGAAAGCTATTCATGGGCTTATAATTATGGACTCCTTTTACCAAGGCTGATGTGGTTATTGCAACTCCCTAATGTTCAACGTGCTAGCAACAGAAATCAATGCTGAGCCCTTGATTGGGATTATACATTGAGGAGACCCACTGGGTGGCCAGTTTGCTATATTGGCCCCTTCTATTATGGAAGGGCCAGAGGTTTGTTGTAATAGGAGTAGACACACATTCCAGGAATGGGTTTGCCCTTTGTTCCTGCAAGCCTTCAAGTAGGACCTCTCTCTGAGGGTCCTAAGGTATCTGGCTATTCCTATGAACATTTGTGTATACACTTTTGTGTGGACATAACATTTTCCCCATTGTGCCAAGAGAGATGGTGTCTGGCAAGAAATTAAATAGCTGTGTCTCACTTGGCAAATGTCACCAACCTGTTAACTCATCAGACTATAAAGGGCTAGTTGAGAAGGGGATCAAGCTATGGGGATCCAAGGATATGTGCATTGTACATCACATATATACACCTGTAGCAGCACAGCCACTGTACCTAATGGTTAAAACCACTACTAAGTGGTGATCTCAGGGTTATTCTTACAATCAAGGAAAAGGGACAGAAGTCAGGGTGGTGTAGGAACATGCATAATACTTCAGGGGATTATGTAGACATTTTTATTTCTGATAAATAAGACCAGGAATGCAATTTCCAGGTTGTATGGTAAGTGAAATATATTTTTTCTTGGCTATAGAATTCTTGATTGACAGGTTTTTTTTTCTTTCAGCTCTTAAAAATGCCATCTCATTGTTTCTGGCTTGCATTATATTTAGATGTTTTATCATATTTATTTATTTATCTATCTATCTATTTATCTATTTATTTATTTATTGCTTGGGGTTTTTGAGGATTCTTACATCCATGGTTTGTGAATTTCATTATTTCTGGGAAATGAACCCCTTTCAACTACAACTGAATTTACATTAACAAGGACATTTCATTTTGTAATAAACCAGTAATCTAGTAAGTAAAATATTTTTGTAAGTTCCTTGAGGCACTCTAGCAAATTAATTGAACTCAAAGTGAGTGTGTGATTACGGGGAGGGGGTGGTTATTGGAGTCTTCAATCTATAGGTGGTCAGCCAGAAGGACAGGTAACAGCCTGAACTTGTACTTGGTACCTGAAACAGAGGGAGGACAATGTTGTAGGACTGAGCCCTTAACCTGTGGGATCTGACCTATCTCTAGGTTGACAGGGTCAGGATTGAGTTGAATTATAGTACACCCAGCTGTTGTTGGGGAATCGTTTGGTGTGGAACCTCTACCACCACAACCACCGCATACATTAGAATTGGTATCAGAATCAGAATAGAATTAGAAATTGAGATGGAGCTGGGTTTTGTTTTGGCTATGATAACCTTCAGTTCATCGCTCATCTCAAATTTCTCTAGAATTTTCTTGTCCTTTTAGCTGAGATGTTGGAGACTTTCCCTCAATGTCTTTATTCTACCCTCAGATTTCAGCTTTCCCTATATACCTGTACCAGGGTCTTCTGTCCCCTTTCCAAGGGGCTTAAGACTTTTGTTATATAGGAAGGGAGGTTTCAAGGAGACTCTGTGCCTTTCTCATGGAGATGGCTACTTTCTTTTCTTCCCCATGCCTATGGCACTGAGGGGTCACTTACTCTGGTCTTCTTTCCTGCCTCCAATCTTTTTTTATGAATACACCATAGAGAGCCATGGAGAAAACTGTAGGTAGGTGAAAACTTTTTGGGTCTGCAACACCTGGTATTGTTAGCCCATATTCATTATTTTAGCATTTTGTTAAAAATCTAAAATTCTTCCTATGTGCTGCTGTGATGACTGAGATCCATTTCCCCTTAGAGGTAATGGTCTTTCCTTGGATTTTAAGCTATTTGTTTGCCCTACAATTTAATCTCTCTATGGGTTCAGGAAAAGCTAAGCTTTTAAATTTTATTCAGCTTCCTCTTTTCAGAGTGACAGCAATATTTTTTCTAGCTTTCTATATCTTGGGTGGCAGTGGAACCTCCTTATAAAGTGTTTGAGTCACTGTCATGGGACCCCATGTAACACTGTGTCAGACCAGAGCCCCCACTTTCATCAGAGGAGGCACGGATGTGGCTCCATGACATGGGATTGCTGGTTGTATACATTCTGTACCACCCAGAAGCTATCAGCTTGACAGATTGTTGGGATGGACTGCTAAGATACCACTGAAGTTCAGAGGCCGTGCCCTGTGTGGATGGTACACATTTCCAAGATCCAATATCTACATTGAACTCCAGACCTGTATGTGGTTCTACATGCCCACTGGGAAAAATACATTGGTCTGGGAAGTAAGAATAGAAGCAGGAATGACCCCACTTATCATTAGTCCCAGTGACCACTAAGAAACTTTGTGTTTTCTGTCCCCACGACTCTGAGCTCTGCAAAAGGAGTGTTCTCTCACCAGCAAATAAGTAAGGGTCCCACTAATCAGAGTCCATGGATGCTAACCAGGCACTGTGGGCTCCCGGTGTCCAGAGACCTGCAGGCAAGGAGAGGAGTCACCATCTTGGCAGGAGTGGTTGACCCTAATCAGCAGGAGGAGGTAGGGGTGTTGTCATACTGTGTGAGAGGGAAAGAGCTGTGTGCACCTTAGGTCACCTACTTGGGTACCCCTAGTGACTGAATGGACAAGGGCAGCAACACTGCCAGAGAAAGGTATGGTTACCAAGGGCTTAAATCCTTGGGAATAAAGATTCATGTCATATCACCAGGAAAGTTCCCAAGGCTTTCAGAGGTAGAGGCTGAGAGCAAGAATTGAGAGTAGGTGGTGGAGGAGCGAGGCAATGAGTAACAGGTCGTCGTGCTAAGATTAGCAGCAGTGATGAGAACTTTATTTCTTCCCACTTAACCTCCCTCTTTGGAGGTAAATTTGCCCTTAGGAAGAGCAGCCCACTGAAACCTTGGGGGCTGATCCTGAAATGAGTATGAAGGAGTGGATGTGTGAGGAGCAAGAAAGAGACTGTGGTAGATCTACCTTTCAATCCCCCTTTAGGAAAGGATTCACACGCAACTACAAGGACTGTGGTTGACCAGCAGTCTCTGTTAGCTCCTTCAGGATCCACCTCAATGGTTCCCAAGCCACACTCCTCCTGGTGAATCCTCAGTCAATGACTGAGCAAGGTGGTGGTCACCCAGTGCATGTTTTCCTCAGGGTGGACGTGTTGACCAATGACTTAGAAAGGCAGTGGCACAAGAGCCTGCCCATCATGAGACATAATGGGTTCAGGAATTGTTACGATTTTAAAATTAATTCAAGCTTTGTCTTATTCTAGGGTCATAGCAACATATCTCCCCGCCTTTTACCTCCTACGTGTAGGCAGCCTCTGCTCTGGAGCTCCCATTTGGTGGGGAGACACTTTATCGGGTCTACATTAGAGTATGACAACTCTCCTTGTCTAGTTTTCTTTCAAAGATATTACTCCCCAGTCAGCTTTTGGTACTCTGAACTCTTACCTCAGCATCTGCTTCCTGGAGGACTCAACTTTCACACAGACGTTTCTGGAAATTGAATTAAAATTGTGGCTCATTTGCCCAGAAAAATTCCAACTAGCCTACAAGCCCCAAATTCTGAATTCAGGTTATTCGTGGATTCCTCAGGCTCATAGACCCCACCTTAAAAAACCTTGGAATTTGACTCCCCACCTACCCTTGGTACCCCATCAGGGATATGCTTAGGGTACTTTCAAGAGCACAAAATCTAATGGGGGAAGAATGGCTGCAATATGGACGGGAAAGCCTTGAGAGGCTGTTGAGTGATGGAACTCCATGGGTGGCAGGCGTCCTCTCCCTTGACCCCTCTCTTTGAGTTTTGGTAGGGAGCCTTTGTGATGAGGAGGTTAACAAATTGTTTTATGACTTTTTGGTATCCAGTGGGATTTCTGTATTTGGCTCCAGAGAAATAGGGTGGGAGATATTGGAATCTAGGAAAGCTGGTATCTTAAGCTTAAGGTTGAGGAAAAAGTCCATTTCTAGGTCCTTCCTAGATTGTCCAACCCGACCAGGGCAAGGGAGATGGTAGGGAGTCTGGAAAATCATCATGTTTGTTAATAGAGTGTGCATGTACGGAGCATTGGTGCTGTGTTCTCAGACAGGACTGTGGAGTCAAAGAGAGCTGGATGGTGATATTGTAGCAGGAAAATGAAATACTTCAAAACCCTGAGGTCTAGGATTCAGCAAATTAGATACCTCATTTACATTGCTTTCTATCTTACCTTCTTCCATAAAGAGTAATGATAGCAGATACAAGATGAAATGCATTTTTTAAAAAGATTTTATTTATTTATTTGACAGAAAGAGAGAGACAGTGAGAGAGGGGACACAAGCAGGGGGAATGGGAGAGGGAGAAGCAGGCTTCCCACTGAGCAGGGAGCCCAATGCAGGACTCAGTCCCAGGACTCTGGGATCATGACCTGAGCCGAAGGCAGACACTTAACGACTGAGCCACCCCGGCACCCCAAGATGAAATGAATTTCTGAGTGCTTAGTAAAATGTGTATAATTTGGAGGATAGAGGCTGAGGGTAGGAATGGCTGAAAAACCATGAAGATGTTTGGGGGTGGGCTGTGCAGGAGGGGACAGATCAGGGAAGGGGTGTTTCAGAGAGGGGAAACTGAGCAGACTGCTTGTTCTCAGGAGCCAGTGGCTTTAGTTTGTGTGATAGGTATAGAATCTTTGGAAGCATCTCAGTTATTCCCAGCGTGACCAAGGATGTTTTTAAAATTAATTATGATAGAAGCCATGTGTACTCATGGTAACAACTCAAATAATAGACATATATAAAATAAAAGCATGAAAGTCCCTTTTCACTGCTCTGGGTCCCTCTATCCTAAATGCACTTCCCAGGAAATAGCTACTGTTGGCAAGAACATGTTCTTCTGGAACTTCTATGTGCTCCTCATTCTGGGGAGAGGGATGGGTGCAGGTATCCTGCAATGGGGAAGACTCAGAGGGTGACTGGAGAACCCCACCCAATGTTCTCAGTGGGCCACCTGCCCCTTCCGGAGACTGGCCCTGGGGGGGCGGGTGTGTCTTGCAGCGCCCTGAATGACTCCTCTTTGATGGAGACCATACTGGCAGAGTGGGGAGTTTTGAGGCACGTCACCTGCTTTCTTTTTTGGGTAGTGGTACAATGGTGGCCTTGAGGTTTGAGGACAACCCAAGTGGCTGACAGCTTTATCTCTTGGAAGCTCAGACGTGGGTGGAAAGTCTGAAGGAGGTTAGGTCTCCTGCCCATCTCCAGAGCTGTGCTTCTGTTTCTGCCAGCAGACTGCGGCTGGCCACATTCCTGCAACAATCACTGCGATGTTTTGACTTGAAACAGATGCTCATTCCATGTTTACACCCGACCACTATGATTTGTCTGCTGTGGCTTTGTAGTGATTGATGTCACTTACTTCACTGTGGAAAAATCCCAGGAGCCTCACAGATCAAGGGCCTGAAGGGAAGTATGTGGGAGGCCACTGACAATTTGTGTAAAGGGGGAAAATATTATTCCCAGCCGGCAATCCATCCATGGGCTGTGGACTCAGGCCATTGCGTGGAGCTCCAGCTTTGCGGTGAAATGGGAATGTATCATGCACCAACATCAGGAGGCTTGGCAAAGGTTTGGAGGCCAAGGGAGATTTTCCAAGGCTGCCTTTATCCATGTGCTTGATCCTCATGCTTCTATGGTCCTGCTCTAAGCGTGGCCTTTTGCTGTTGGAGACCTGCATTTTCCCACATCCTAGCATGGTGTCTGGCACAGAGCCCGAGAGGAGAGCCGAGAGGTAACATTTCAACAAGTATTTATTGAGTCCCTTATTTGTTCTAGGTGCTGGGGACTCAGTAGTCAACAAATTTGACAAGAATTACTCATTCTGATGATCCCTGATAAGCGACACATTTTCTTCCTCTTGGGTGTATTCTATAATCTTTCTGTATTTACATCGATGTATTTGGCTTTCTTTTCCCTGAAAAAAAAATCACCCTGTAGAGGCACCACTCTCGTGCTGGTCAGTAAGCATATATTAAGAATCCCTTGGGGCACCTGGGTGGCTCAGTGGGTTAAAGCCTCTGCCTTCGGCTCAGGTCATGATCCCAGGGTCCTGGGATCGAGCCCTGATTTGGGCTCCCTGCTCAGTGGGGAGCCTGCTTCCCCCCTCTCTCTGCCTGCCTCTCTGCTTGCTTAATATCTCTGTCTGTCAAATAAATAAAATAAAAATCTTAAAAAAAATCCATCTTCTCTCCTTTGCACTCACCTGGCAAAATTCCAACCCCGGTTGAATCTAATGATCTACTTCCTTTGTACTTGAACTGAACTACTGAATATTGTTGGAGAATCTCATACCCTGCCCTTAAGTGAAAGCTCAAATCCACATGGAAATTCTATTTTGCTTCCTCTACCAGGTTTTGCACCGTCTGACATGTCTACACCTTTCTCCTTCCCATTTTGTTCCTGAATTCCCCCCACCCCAGATAATTATATTATGGTTTTTAAGGAGTGGTGAGCAATTCTAATAAGGCATCAAGAAGAGTCTTGGAAACACTAACATTTCATCCTGTTCAAGTCTATTTCTTTCTAGTCTATCTTTTGCTTAAGGCTATAAAAACATGCTGACTTCTCAATTTATGTTATGTTTTGCCAGTTTTTTCTTCCTTAACATTGGCTTTAAAATTAACTTTTTTTTTTTTTTAAGATTTTATTTATTTGTTGGAGCAGGGCGAGCAGCAGGCAGAGGGAGAAGCAGGGTCCCCACTGAGCAGGGAGCCCAATGCAGGACTCAATCTCAGGACTCTGGGATCATGACCTGAGCTGCAGGCAGACGCTTAACTGACCGAGCCACCCAGGCATCCCTAAAGTTAACTTTCAATAATCCCCAAAAGACTTTACTGTTTTTTTTTTTAACAATGACTTTTAAAAAACTTTTTGTTACTGAAGTACAGCTGAGATGCAATGTTACATTAGTCTCAAGCGTTCGACACAGTGATTTGACAATCGCGTACATTCCGCACTGCTTATCACCTAAGGATAGTTTCCATCTGTCACCACACAACGTTATTACAATGTTACTGACATATTCCCTATGTGGTACTTCTCAGCTTTGTGACTTAATGATTTTGTAACTGGAAGTGAGTACCTGTTAATCCCCTTCACCTATCTTGCCCAGCCCCCAATCCCTCTCTTCTCTGGGGAGTTTATTCTCTGTATCTATGAATCTGTTTTTGTTTTTTTGTTTTAGTTTTTTAGATTCCACGTATAAGCGAAATCATATTTGTCTTTCCCGTCTGACTTATCTCACTTAGCATAATATCCTCAAGGAGAATCCATGTCATTGAAAATGACAGGAGCTCATTCTTTTCCGTAGCTGAGTAATACTCACCGTGTACATGATGCCACATCCTCCTTATCCATTCATCTATCCATGCACCCTGACATGCTCTCACATTTGGCGATTGTGAATAATGCTGTAGTGAACATAGGGGTACATATACTTTTTCAGATTAGAGTTTCTGTATTCTTTGAGTAGATACCCAGTAGTGGAATTATTGGATCAGGTTTTTCTGTTTTTAACTTTTCAAAAACCTTCTGTACTGTTTTCCCACAGGGGCTGCACCATTTTGCATTCTCACCAACAGTGCAAGAGGGTTCCCTTTCTCAACATCCTCGCCAGCCCTGTTGTTTCTTGTGTTTTTGACTTAAGTCATTCTGACAGGTGTGAGGTGGTATCTCATTGTGGTTTTGATTTGTATTTCCTGATGATCAGTGATGTTGAGCTTCTTTTCATGTGTCCGTTGGCCATTCGTATGTTTTCTTCAGAAAAATATCTATTCATCTTCTGCCCATTTTTAATTGGGTTCTTTTTATTTTGGGTGTTGAGTTATATGAGTTCTCTACACAGTTTGGATATTAACCCCTTTTAGGATATACTATTTGCAAATATCTTTAAAAGAAATAAATAAAAACTTAAAAAATTAGGCACCTGGGTGGCTCAGTGGGTTGGGGCCTCTGCCTTTGGCTCGGGTCGTGATCCCAGGGTCCTAGGATTGAGCCCCGCGTCGGGCTCTCTGCTCAGCAGGGAGCCTGCTTCCCCCTCTCTCTCTGCCTGCCTCTCTGCCTACTTGTGATCTCTGTCAAATAAATAAATAAAATCTTAAAAAAAATTAATCATATAAGCATGGGTTTGTTTCTGGACTGTCTATACTATTCCATTGATCTATGTGTCTGTTTTTGTGCCAGTACCATTTTGTTTTGATTAATTTAGCTTTGTAGTGTATCTTGATATCTGGAGTTGTGATACTTCTGGCTTTGTTCCTCTTTCTTAAAATTGATTTGGCTATTTGAGGTCTTTTGCAGTTCCATGCAAATTTTAGGATTACTCAACAATGAATTTCTGTTTTTAAAAATCAGAAACAAACTGATAAAATGGACTGATCCTGGATCCTGGATCCATGGATAATGGATCTTGGAGTCTTTCAGTCTTGGGTTTTAATTTTGGCTCTGCAGTGTGACTCTGGGCAAGTTATTTAATGTTTCTGAGACTCAGTTTCCCAAGCTATAAAAAAAACCAATTACAATATTACTTA
Organism: Lontra canadensis; assembly: GCF_010015895.1. NCBI lineage: Eukaryota > Metazoa > Chordata > Mammalia > Carnivora > Mustelidae > Lontra > Lontra canadensis. Next base: position 5,371,082 of record NW_022631070.1, on the reverse strand, counting down.
TATTTTATTGCTGTGAGGACTATACAAGGTTATGTTTTTGAATACATCTAAGTTTAGTCATTAATGAGAAGAAAGGAAAAAAGGAAAGGAGGGAAGGAAGGGGAATTAATTCCATGAGTGATGGCAGGTGGCACCATGACTGAAATGATTTGTTCTGGAATCAGAGTTTTCTCATAACGATATCTTCTGAAATAATAGAGAAAGGCAAATTTAAAAAATCACTTGGTATTATGACTTCTTCACATATTCTCTGATAGGCCTAATGGTCAGACACTATCAACCTCTCAATCTCTACTCCTCTGAAGGGTTAAAAGAACTTCCTTAATGCTTCCATTGATAGTGACTGTTGTAGTAAAGTCATCTTTTGGGAACCATCTGAAGCTCTTCTGATGCCTTGTTGTGACACCAGCTGTCCAGTTTCTTTATATTTGTTCTCTTCTAGAACAGAAATCTGTGATATGTACATAGGTCATGAGGCCAAAGGAAGGGATTATGCAGGGTCCTGAGTGGGAGAGGGGAAGTCAGGCCAGTGTAGATGTCTTTCCACACTCATGGGCAGGGTGTTTGTTCTCTGGCCTGGTTTGGACAAAGCTTCCTGACATCCACTGCCCTGGTGTTCGGAATGCCACTGTGACGCCAGTGCTGCAGTTTGGAATTTGGATAGCAAGTCCCTGAGGGGACTTGCTTCCTCCTTCCCTCATCCCCTCCTCATCCCACTCGACCTCAGGCTGGTGTCCTCAGCAGACTGCAAACTCTTTGAAAGCAGGGGACTTCCAGATTGTTCATCCTACATCCTTTCCTCCAGCTCTCACCCTGCAAGACCCAGCCCAATGTTTTGCATACCATATGTGTTTGCTATACAAATAATTTAGTCTTCTTATTTTAGAAATGAGGAAACAACTTTAGCTAGAGAGAAAGAAACTGGCTTCAAGTTGCGCATTAGGACAGGTGAGGGTCTGAGGCCAGGATTGCTAACTCCATGACTTGGCAAGGCAATTAGAAGGGCAGTGGTGCCACTTCATACACATTTGGATGGCACACGTGTGTATACATGTGTACATGCATGTGTATGTATGTGTATATGTGTGTACATGCATACAGACACACATAGACATACACGAAAACACATATATACATAAATACACATATACATATGTATATACATATATACACACACACACACATACACATACACATATGTTCCTACATCTAACAACAAGTGGGTGGGGGAGGAAGATGTGGACAAGTTGGAAGCCTCGTGCATTTGCTGGTGGCAAAGTAAAATGATGAAGGTGCTGTGGAAAAGAGTACGGTGTTTCCTCAAAAAAATTAAACATAAAATTACCCCCAAATCTCACATTTGGGTGTGTACCCTAAAAAAAGCTGAGATTCAAACGGATTATTTGCTCACCCGAATTTATAGCAGCATTGTTCACAGTAGCTAAAAGTCCACAACAACTGAAGTGACCGTCCACAGAAGAGTGGGTAGACACAGTGTGGTCCACTCGTACAGTGGGATGTTGTTCAGCATGGAGCTCCAACAGCCGCTCCAGCGTGGCTGAGCCTAGAGTACACCCTATTGAGGCCAGTAAGCCTACAAATGGACAAATGCAGGATTCTACTTCCATTGGACACCCAGTCACATTGTGGGGACAGGAAGTAGTGTAGGGGCTGGGGTGAGGGTGGCACGGGGGAGTTAGGGTTGAAGGGGCACAGTTTCGTGAAGGAAAATGAAAAAGTTCTAGAGATGGGTGGTGGAGATGGTAACCCCACAGAGTGCACTTAGTGCCTCTCAATTATGCACTGCAAAATGGTCAACGTGGCAAATTTTATGTTATATGTATTTTAAAAAAATTTTTATTTCTTTTCAGCGTAACAGTATTCATTGTTTTTGCACCACACCCAGTGCTGCATGCAATCCGTGCCCTCTCTAATTTTGCCACAAAAAAGAAACGGGGAAAAACATTGAGAAGGCACAGTTGGCCTTAATTTTGGGAGTTTACAGCTTCTTGGAGTCTATCAAAACAAATCCTCTTTCTACAAATATGCACACGTACATATCCATACAAGCTTCAGCATATAATTTTTAAAATAGAACTTATTGTTTTAAAACATTTAATAGTGTATAATGTGTGCATTATTGAAAATGTAAAACACAAGGAGCAAGGAATACAGAAATCATCCGTAATCACAAGCACTTTACATTTGACCTTGACCTTCTTAGTTGCCCGCCATATTGTTCTGGAGTTAAGGTCACATAGTATGTATCATGCTTTTTCATACATCATGACTATTTACCAGAGAGCCAAAGTCATGAAAGTGTGTGGGGGTGTGTGTGTGAGAGAGCGAGAGACAGACCGAAAGTGTCACTTTAGGGAGTGACACCAGTAATCTCGGTGTGACTCACCTGGAAGGTCACTCTTCTTGGAAATGTTAAGTAAGTTTTCCAGTTACCCTATGACCTGCAGGATCATAAATCCTTCCGGAAAATCCAGGGCGAGTTCTGACATTTGCCAGAGAAGGGAAGAAAACATGGTGTAAGTTTAACACAGTGAATAGAAGGGGTACCTTGGGGGCAGGCGTCCCAGAAAGAGTACCATCCCAGGAAAAGCCGGGAGTATTTCAGTAACCAAAGATACACCACACCAACTCAATCAGGAAAATAAATATAATCTTGCCTTTCATGAAGACAAAAATTTCTTAAAAGACAAAAAGCACTCTGAATAAAGATGTTTTCAGAATTAAATTATTGGCAGCCTCCCCTTCATGATCAATTTAAAGCGAACTATAAAGCATTAGAACACAGTAAGTACAATGCTTCTAAGGCATTGATCAGATCGATGGGTTAAAACGGTAGCAAAAATTTAGGTTTCCATTGACTTCTTGAAACGTGTCTTCATACGGCCCAACCCGGAGGTGCACACACTCAGCAGTGGTCCATCAAGATGGACATAAAAACACATCCGTGTAATACCTTCCCTGAACTAATTTCTGTCCCTCCACCACCGCCCCCGCCCCATGAACAAGTTCTGCTAAGGAGCTTTAGAACATCAAGAAAGGTGAGCTGTCTCAAGCAGTTACTTGTGGCCAAGTGTATGTGCACAACTGAATAAAATACACACGTAGAACAATGCTTATAATAGGAAAATGTTTTCTGAATACGCCCCATCTGGCTGGCCTTGAGCTCTTCTTCTGCACTCTGCCTGAACTCAGCTGTTACCTACATTTTGGAGTATTCACGGACCCCTAGAGCTCATTCAGGAAACGTCCAGAGGTTCGGAGACCATGTGAAGCCCCCCTTGACCCCGGGGGTTTTCGTGTACTCCTACGGATTTCGCAATTGATTCTCTAGAGCAGAGAAGGCCTTTTGTGAACTCTTTTAATGCTTTCCAAGTGGGGCTCTGCCTTGGAGAAGTGCATTCGCAGTTACCGAACTGCCGTTTTGCCCTGGGTCTCCTCCCAGGAGAGGACGGTTTGCTTCCCGAGGTTCCGAGCATTTTGGAAGAACTCGAAGCCACGGCCAGCTTTACTTTGGCAAGTCAGTGTTTCCCTTTCTTTCCCTCTTTCCTTTCCCATGGAACCTGCTCCTTCCATCTGTCTTTCAAACTCTGCTTTATAAATAGCAATTCAAGTTTTATTTTCTTCTTGAATGCACTCTCTCTGTGAAAGAGGCTTTTCACCAAGAATGTGGTGTCTGATCGCTATCTTGCCAATGGGTTAAACAAAGATCTCCGTGCTGGGTAAAACTTTTACAGACCCATTCACACACGCCTGCTTTTCTTGTACTTGGCTGAAACCAAGGGATGAAAAAATCCTTCCCCAAAGTAAATTGAAAAATGACTTTGACATCGTGTTATTAAATTACGTCTGTTTTGCCTCTAGCTTTTTCTGAAATGCGCTAATTCGGATAGAGGCATGTCGAGCAGGTCCTACATCTACCTATGTGAAAAGTATAAGTGAATGCATCCGTTCAGGTCATCATCCAAGGTTAAATAATGACGAAATCATCTGAAGTTTAAAAAACTTGATTAATCTTATAAAAGCACGTAAACTTCTATGTGCCGAGAGCTTTCCAAAAATTAAGAGCATTAATATGCATTACCCCTTGTCTCCGAAGTAGCATATAAGAAACCGGCAAAATCTCGGTTTCACTTTCAACTTTTCTTTATGGGCACTGCCACGGCAAATTGCCTTTATCTGGGCTCCGCTCCGGGAAAGCAAACAAAACCAGCACCTTCAAAATCACAAGCCAGCCTGGGTGCTGGGTCTGCATACGCTGGAAGTACCGACTGCCCAAAATGCAGAGCTAAGTGGAGGTCTAGGACCAAGGGCCCCACTGCCAGCTTCCTCCTCCTGTTGGTGCATCCTGATACATTGTATCACAACAGAACCAAAGCCGGGGAATGAAACCATCTATTTCCTCTCCCTAATCCTTCTCTCACCCCCAGCACAGTTAGAGCTGTGCACACAGGCGGAGGGGAAAGCTGATCATTGGAGTGCTCTGGAGGCTACGAGAAAATTCTCCAAGGCCAAATCCCCTTCTGCTGAATTGATTAAAACTGCTGCAGCTCTGTTCTCCAGAAGACTCACACGTACAGCTGTTTACAGGGATGGAGACGCTGGTGGGTTATTGGATCATTTACCTTTGCCCAAGCCTCTGAGCTGAGCTGCCTCCTCCCTCACCCTCATTGCCCACATGTCGGCTTCCCTCTCCTCTCTGTTATGTAATCTTTATGTGAGGGTTCTGGAACTTCTCCAGGAAGTACATTTGATGTGAGGCTGAGTTGCCTCTGACTCTTGAGAGGAAGCCAAAGACACAGAAATGCATTCAGGAGACCTTAGAGCAGAAGAGAAGAGTGTGCCCCGGAGACGGTCTCCCGGGAGATGGTTGGACAGAACTGGTTGGAATGTACCACAGACGGCTTGGACACTGGACAAGTACAAGGCAGGTGCCTGGATGGGAATCCTTTGTGCATTCTCCTCACCTGTGCAGCAAAGGGCACCAGCTCTGTGATGTTCTTTCTATGCCGGTGGTTCTCACCTTGATCACATATTAAAATCATCAGTGGCACTTCAGATGTCCAGACCATGCCCCATGCCAGAGTCTTTGGGGGTCAGGACCATGGATCAGTATATGTTTTAAGATGTCCAGGTAATTCTAGGATGCCAACCAGGTTGAGAACCATGTGATGTAAATTCATGATTTAATATGTCAGGCAGTGTATCAGATGCTATTACAGACTGAAGGTTTGTGTCTCCCCACCCCCCAAATTTATATGTTGAAAACCCAACCCCAGTGTGATCCTATTTGGAGGTGGGGGCTGTGGGAGATGATGGGGTCATGAGGGAGGAGCCCTCCTCTTTTTGTTTCCTTTTCAAGTTTTTATTTAAATTCTAGTTCATTTATATATAGTACAATATTAATTTCAGGAGTAGAACTTAGTTCATCACTTACTTATAGCACCCAGGGCTCATCACAAGTGTCCTCCTTAGTACCCATCCCCCATCTAGCCCATCCCCCACTCACCTCCCCTCCAGCAACTGCAGTTTGTTCTCTATAGTTAAGAGTCTCTTATGGTTTCCCTCTCTCTCGTTTATTTCCCTATCCCTATGTCCATCTGCTTTGTTTCTTAAATTCTACATATGAGTGAAATCATATGGTATTTGTCTTTCTTGACTGACTTATTTTGCTTAGCATAATACTCTCTAGTTTTATCCTCTTCACTGCAAATAGCAAGATTTCATTCTTTTTTTTTAAAGATTTTATTTATTTATTTGACAGACAGAGATCACAAGCAGGCAGAGAGAGAGAGAGAGAGAGGAGGAAGCAGACTCCCTGCTGAGCAGAGAGCCCAATGTGAGGCTCGATCCCAGTACCCTAGGATCACCAGCTGAGCTGAAGGCAGAGGCTTAACCCACTGAGCCACCCAGGCGCCCCCTAGATTTCATTCTTTTTGATGGGTGAGTAATATTTCATTGTACATATACACCACATCTTTAACCATGTTCAATCCATGGACATCTGGGCTCTTTCCATGATTTGGCTATGTTGATAATACTGCTATAAACATCAGGACACATGTACCCCTTCAAATCAGTATTCTTGGATCCTTTGGGTAAATACCTAGTGGGGCAATTGCTAAATCATAATGTAGCTCTATTTTTAACTTTTTGAGGACCCTCCATACTGTTTTCTAGAGTGGCCGCACCAGTTTGCATTCCCACTAACAGTGCAGGAGGGTTCCCCTTAGGGGAAGAGCCCTCCTGATGGGATAAGTGCCATCAAGAATGACACTAGACTAAGCGACACCAGAGAGCTTGCTTTCTCTCTCTGCTCTCCACCATGTTGGGGGACAGTGAGATGAATGTCATCTACAGACCAGGACAAGGGCTCTCACCAGACCCTGGATCTGCCAACATCTTCGTCTTGGACATCCAGGCTCCAGAGCTGAGAGAATCAAGCGTCTCTTGTTTCAACCACCCAGTCTGGTATTTTTGGTATAGCAGCCCTAAAGGAGTAAGGCAGATGCTGACTTTGCAAAGGTGAAGTTATGATACTTGAAGGGGACGCAGTCTGGGGGCTACACAGCCAAAGATGCAAGGTTGCTCCATGGGCTTGATCACGGGCTTTCCCCTGCTGCTCACATGCTCGGGGAACATGGGACGGCTTCCTCTTCCAACAGTTTCCCCATGCTCAAACTTTGTTAGAAATAGAAAACAACCAGGACTTCAGCTTACTACACAGTAACCATTAAACATTTCAATAGGGAATCTCAGTGGCTTTCCATTTTTGGTGCCACTGCTTTTCTGTACACAGTAATATAACCAGTCAGGATTTTAAAGTGGTTAGTTTAAAATCATTGAATATTAATAATAATCACTCATTGGGCAATGCTTTATGTTTCTACAAAAGACCTTCATATCAAGCAGGTGTTCTCAACCAGGCGTGGCCTCCCTCCATCCCTCAAGGGAACATTTGCATTGTCTGGAGACATTCTTGGTTGTCTCAGCTGGTGAGAGTGTGACTTCAATAGCTAGAGGCCGGGGTTGCTGCTAAATATCTTATATGCACAGGACAGCCCCACAAACAGGATTATCTGGACTAAATGTCTATAATGTCGAGGTTGAAAACGCTGACACGTAGGATCTCATTTGATCTCGGCAATGACTCCATGAATTGGACATTACAAGAAGGACTCCCAGGACTAGGACAGTGAGTTATTCATTCAAGATTGTAAATCCTGAAGCCAGGGATCTCATGCTAAGCTTGTTCTCTTTGTTTGTTTTGCCTTACCCAGCTTACTGAGGTATGATCGGCAAATGGACATTTATATATTTAATGTATATCGTGTGATGTTTTGATATATGCATCTGTTGTTACCAAAATCAAGCTCATTAATATGTCTGTCACCTCACATAGTTATCTTAATCTTTTTTTTTTTTTTTTTGGTTTTGTTTTGTGGTGAGAACAGTTAAGGTCTACTCTCCCAGCAGGTTTCCAGTATCCAGTACGGTATCGTCGGTTATTGTCACCATGCTCTAGGCTAGAGCTCCAGAGTTTTCCATTCTGCGTAACTGAAACTTCGTGTCCTCTGACCAACCCCTTCCCCATCTGCCCCTTTCCTGAGCCCCTGGCAACCACCAGCATGCTTACTTTCTGCTTCTGTGAGTTTGACTTTTTTAGATTTCATGTGTAAGTGATATCGTGCAGTATTTGTCTGGCTTATTTGCATGTGTCTGCCTTATTCCAATGAGCAGATGCCCTCCAGATTCATCTGTGTTGTTCAAATGGTAGGATATCCTTCTGTTTTATGGTTGAAGAATATTTCTCTGTGTATGTGTGTGTGTGTGCTTGTGTGTGTGTGTGTGTATTTGTGTGTGTTATGTTTTCTTCACCCATTCTTCTGTCCATGGACACTTTGGTGGCTTCCATGTCTTGACTATTGTGAAAAATGCTGAGTGAAACTGTGAGTTCAGATATCTCATCAAGATACTGATTTCATTTCCTTTGCATGAATACCCAGACATGGGATTTCTGGGTCATAAGATAGCTCCATTTAAAATTTTTTGAGGAACCTCTATACTGCGCCAATTTACATTCCCACCAACTGTGCGTAAGGTTCCCTTCCCCCCGCATCCTCACCAGTTATTGTTATCGCTTGTCTTTTTGACGAGAGCCATCCTAACAAGTGAGGTCATATCTTATATCTTATTACATAGTTTTAATGACAAATTTACATAAACAAGTCATATACATTTGCTGACCTATGAATATACAATGCTTTCGGAAACAAATTGAAATGGTCTACAAGGTGTATGTGGACATGTAAATTCTTCACTGACCAACCATAATGGTTTTTATTTGCATTTTCCTGGTAACTCGTGATGCTGAGCACCTTTTCACGTGCCTGCTGGCCATTTGTATCCCATGCTCAGCCTATTTTACTGCAGGGCAGCTTCAGGTACGGCCCCTGTGTTGAGGGGATGGAGAGATTTATCATACGCCTCTGCCTACATGAGACACCCTCCATGAAGAAGAGAGTTGTGCGGGTCACTTTAGCTGAACAAACTAATTCTGTTGACCTTGTCTGATTCCTTGGTCTGAAAACTGGTTATCAGTTTTAAGGAATGGAACACTTGGCCATTGCACATTTTATTTGGCACTTTTCATTTTGGTCTTAATTATAGTTAAGAATATTTTGGCTGGCACAAGGAGAGCCAACCCGACTAATCTCTGACCTTGTCCTTGAAAATCCCCAACTAGAAGCCAAACCATCTGAAAGCTCAATGCCTCCAGCTCGCCGCAGCCTAACTGGAAGAAGACAGAGCCTCTCCCCTGTGCTTGGTGTGGGCAAGGCAGGCCTCTGAGAGATTTCCTGGCGCCAGGTTCATGGAGGCCACCGCGAGCCGCAGAGCCCACACTGGGCTGCGCCACCCTGGCCTTGGAGTTGGAAGGGGGTGCTGGCCAATTTTAGTCCTTCTGCCCCACTTCTGGCTTGGTCCAAGCTGGGAATTTTAGAGTCTGGAATCCAGAAAACTCACCTGTGGTATGACCCAAGAAAAGTCCAATTTCCTTAAACCAGTTTTCCCGTCTGTATAGAAGGAAGATTTTCTGACCCCTTTGTATTAATCATGGTTCTCTAGAGAAGAACCAATAGGATATATAAATAAATATATATGTATATAAAAATATATATATACATACATACACACATACATAAATATAAATCATAAGGAATATACCTACTAATTTTAAGGAAATATATTTATCTATCGACATGAAGAATATATTATTTATATAAGTGATAAGGAATTGGCTCATGTCAGTTACGGAGGCTGAGAAGTCTCGAGGTCTGCAGCTGGCAAGGCTGCCCTGGACCCCCGAGGGCTGATGTTGGCATTCCAGTCTGACTGAGTCCTAAGGCAGGAGAAGATCCACATCTCAGCCTGCAGGCAGCCGGGCTTGCCGCGGACTGGATGAAACCCACCCACACTGGGGAGGATGAGTGATCTGCTTCACTCCGCCTGCCAACGTACATGTGACTCTCCTACAGGGCTTTTGCCGAATATGTGTGTTCCCCACCGAGGTTCATATGTTGAAAGCTAATGCCCGGAATCATGGTATTAGGAGGAGGCAGGGCCTTTGGGAGGTGATGAGGTCACGGAAGTGGAACCCTCATGAGCGGGATTAGCGCCCTCATAAAAGAGACCCAAGAGAGCTCCCTCTATCCTTCTGCCACCTGAGTTACAGTGGCTAGACAGCTGTCTCTGAGCCAGAAAGGGACCCTCACCAGACACAGTCTACTGGTATCCTCACCCTGGATTTCTACCCTCCAGAACCATGAGGAAAAAAAAAAAAGACAAAACTCCAAAACTCAATTAGAGAGTTGTAGTGAAGACATGAGACCAAAATTTAGTGGTGAAAATATTTCCAAGTTTTGAAGCAGTGACTTATTATTCAGAAAATCTGATCTACACATATATATAAAAGGGTCTGTATTTGGATTTTGGAAAATTAGTTTTATCATACTCGTGGTTGTGTTTATTTAAAATATGTATGCTTTGGATTCTAAATTCTTAGATGAAATGTTGCCTTTTTAAATTAAAAAGAAAAAAAAGTAATTACCATAGTGTTCTGGCAAAAAGAGCACAGTGCTGTGGATTGGTAGAATAAAGAACAAAAATATTCTTGCCAGATTGAAATAATCTGTTCCTTCCACAGTGAAAAAGAGTTTTATGACAGCCTACAATATTGTCAAAAGTAGTAACTGCTCCTTTCTGGGCAAGGATTATAATCCCGACCCCAAGAGATGAGGCTTGGCCAAGTGTCTTTGGCCAAAAACATCACTGTGGGTTTTCTCTGTCCGCTCTTGCCTCCCGTCTGAAGATAAGCTGCGTTTCAGATAGAGACTGCCCCTGGCTTTGGTTCTAGACCTGGAGCGGAGCTTTAAGTAACCTGCAATGGGCGCACTGTCAGCTAGAAATATATGGTTTGTTGTCATCGGTCTTTGGGATTTTGAGTTGTTTCTTCTTGCAGCAGGACTGACTCTGTCTCGACTGTTCCATGGCTTGATATTTCCCTACACCGTGACTTCCGTTCGCAGGAAGGCCTCCCTTGCTTGAGAAATAAGGCTGACTCAAGGGGTATGGTTGCTCTCCATTGCACTGAGGATACATCGAAGGAAGAACGGGGCTTTGCTGGAACTTCAGTGAGATAGAGCAGACTCAGAAAATATGTGAGGGCTTAGGATTTGGAATCAGACAGTGCCGAGTTCCAATCCTGGTACTACCATTCTTCAGCTGGATAGGCTTAGGGACTTCGCCAACCTTTGTGAGAGTCCGTTCTCCTTTCCATAAGCCTGGCATAGAAATGCCCACATTCCAGGATGATATGAAGATTAAATTATATGGCATATAGAAAGCACTTAGCATAGTGTCCAAGCCCAACACTGTGGGTTTATAAGATGTAAGTGCTCAAGAAAGCGTTGTTATTATTAACATTCACATGCATACAAGTAGAGGCATTAAGTAACTTACGTGCACGGTCTGAATGCTGATAAAACACTCACACATACAGAGAGAAACGTGCTCGTGGTAGCTCCCTCCTTCTTTAGCATACCTGAGGCATCATGGGTTTCTTCTAATCGCAATATGGCTCGATAGCAATTTAAATGTTTAACAATTATCTAACGCTTGAGAAACCCAGTTGATCTGAAACTGTTTTTGGAAAGAGGAAGCGTTCATAACCTGCAAACGTTCTGGAGGCATATTTAAGCCACCGAATCGTTTCTGCCAACTTGAACAAGCTCGCCGGCCGAGGGGATGTCTCTGGATTGGGTGAACAGCAGGCGAGATCAACAAATTATGTCACATGTGGTTCGTACCCCAAGGAGTTCAGGTTGGTGGTAGAAAGGCTAACGGTATCATGAGATGGGAAGACAGCAGTGCTGAAGGGAAGCTGGAGTAGTAGCAAGCCCGAGTCGCCACGGTCACGTGTCACATGCTGGCTCTGAGGGGACGGGGCCTCAGTCCGCCCCAGTTGCCATGACCGGTACTGTAGCCTGGAGGCTGCAGCAATGACAGTACCTTCTCACAGTTCTGGAGGCTGGAAGTCTGAGATCCGGGGCCGGCATGGTCGGGTCTCTGGTGAGAGCCCTCTTCCTGGTTTGTAGAAGGCTGCTTCTGGCTGTGTCCTCACATGGCCTTTCCTTAGCGCAGGGAGGGAGGTATGGAGGGGTGGCGGGAGGAGGGAGGGAGAGAGATCACCCTCTCTGCTGTCTCTTCCTCTAAGGGCACTAATCCCATCAGACCAGGGCTCAGCCCTCTTGATTGAATCACCTCCCGAAGGACCACCTCCTCCAAATACCATCCCAGGGAGGATGAGGGCTTCAACAAGTGAATTTCAGCGGGGCCACAAAATTCCATCCATAACAGAAGGCATGGTATGCAAAAGTTCTCAATTCCAGTACCACAAGCTCAACCATCACTTTACAAAGACAGACACGGTCTTGCTGTCACTATGGTACGCTTTAGCTCTGCTTCAAGACAAGAGCAAGGAAAATGACTATGACCACAAAACCCCATAATGTAACGGGGTCTCCATTCATTCGACCACGTGATCGGGTGCTGTGGATAGGAGTGGGGAGGGGAGTCAGGACGCCTGACCTCAGGGTCCCTCCACCAGCCAGCTGGCAGTTAGGTCAGAGTTTCCACGGGAACATCAGGTCTAGACGGTGGGAAGGTCTAGGACTCACTCAGGGAGTTTCCCGAGTACGTGATGTTTCAAATGCAGGAGAGCAGAAGAGCAGAGGAAAGGAGATTCCAGGCGCAGGGAAAGTCTGCATGAGGGTGGGCGGCAGAGAAGGGCTTCGTGCCCCTGAGTGACAGGAGGAAGACCAGGGAGGCTAGAACAAGTCACGGGAAGGGGCCGGGCAAGGTAAGGTAATGTGGGAAAGGTCAGGGCAGATCAGGCAAAACTGGGACACGTTTCCTTGCTGACCAGGAGCAATGGAAGTCGTCAAAGGACTTCAAGGAGAGGAAAGACATAATCTGATGAATGTTTTTTTTTTTTTTAATTTTGTTATGGTTCTTCAAGGACTTAAACATTGAATTACGATTTGATCCTGCAGTTCTACTCCCGGGACATCCCCCCTGAAGAACGGACAGCGGGGCTCAAACAGATGTTTGTCCACGCACGCTCTTGGCACCATGATTCTGAATAGCCCAAAGGTGGAAAACAAAATGGGAGATCAACAAAATGTGGCAACACACACACACACACACACACACACACACACAGTGGGATATTGCTCAGACCTAACAAGGAAGGAAATTCAGACACCTGCTCCCACACGGATGAACCTTGGAAACATTATGCTAAAGAAATAAGCCAGATACAAAGGGACAAATCCATGGCATGATGCCATGGTTCTGAGTTCCTGGAAGAGTCAAATTCACAGACAGAAGTTGGTACGGTGGTTATTGGGGCCTGGGTGGTGGATGGGTGGAGAGAATGGGCGTGATTAATAGGTACAGTGTTTCAGCTGCGAAAGATGAGAAAGTGCTGGGGGTGGACGGTGGCGATGTTTGTACATATGTGCTTATGGCACTGAATTATACACTCAAAAATGGTTAAAATGGTAAATATTGTGTCTATTTCAGCATACTAAAAACAACTTTGCTACAGTTGCTATGCGGGGAGATGGGGGTGGGAAGCAGAATGGAGAGAAGAACCCATAGGCTCTTTTGTAGCCCTGGTAAGAGAGCAGGATGGGGCAGGTGGAGGGGAGAAGGGGATGGATTCTCAGTTCACCACTGTGACGGGCAAGTGTGGACCCCTGGGGTGGTGGTGAAGGAGATGGGGGAGAATGTCAAGAAGGGAGGGGTCGGAGACAGTGCTCACCCCCCCCCCATTGCTTGTGTTTCTTACACAAGCAATGAGAGACTAAAAACACCACTTACGGACATGGCAAACCCTGGAGGAGAACATATTGGAAGTGGAGGGAGGTTGGGAGTTGGGTTCCAATGCTCCATTTTGGAAACACTGCGACACATATGTCCCTGAAGGATCCAACTGCAGCCAGCGATAGACCAGGGGCTCAGAAGGGTAGGAACTGGGAAGTGACAGAAGGTACAAACTGCAGCATCCGAGAAGACTGTGTAAACAAAGAGTGTAGACCAAGGAGTAAAAAATGCAGTCTTAGAGCTGTGAGCCCAGGTCTGACAGGTTGACGTTAAGTCCCAGGGAGCCCGCTTGTTTTTCTCTTTAAACCAGAGACATGAGCACTTGAATGAGAATTACCAGTGTCTAGATATTAAAAATATGCACGGAAATCAAGTCCCAGGGTGGACCTTGAAACCTGGTAGTGCCTGCCAGTCACCCTGACTCTCCCAAGTGCAAAATGGAGACCGTTGGCTGCTCGAGTGGGAGAAGGGGTTGGAGCATGAGCCCAGGGGGTCTCCGAGTATCATTTCTTACTAAGCCAGCCCGAGCATCCCCTCTCTGCTTGAGGAGGCTGAACAGAGAGGAGACTAAGCACGACAGCTATGGAGAGTGGTGTGGACTAGCTACCTTCACAATCCGCCTCAAAGAAAGGCTTTTTCCATTCCAATCTACTTATGTTTGAATGGTTCTCCCCTCACCTTTCCTTCAACTAGTCCGACTGAAGCTTTGATCTCAGCAGGCAAGAGAATGCAATAACACGGGCGGCAAGCATTCTCATCTTTAAGTGAGATGTAGTACCGCTGTCATATCATAATGTCATAAAAATGTCAGCTCCTTTCCTGTGCACATTATTTAATGGGAATGCCTCCTCCTCTCCCCCTCTTACCGGAGGCTTACTTTGGAGTTTACAAGTTTGTATTTCCTGGACATACTCCAGTGGGCCCAGGAATGACTGTCAGTGAGGACCTCCTTTGGGAATACTCATGATTTTTCTGAATATGTAAGAACTCCCTAGGAGCAAATGCCACTAAAAATTGGCATTTCAGCTGGGGAGAGTTTGCCACTAACAAACGTGGATTAGGCTGGCGGCTAGAAATAACCCGTGCCGGTGTCTGCACTGAAGAGTAGAGTGTCTGCAGGTGTGAGTGATGGAGGCAGGGCCCGTGGTTGAGAAGGAACTCAGCGGCAGGTGTGGGCGGGGCTTGCCAGGTTGGGACCCGGCAGACGGACAGTGTAACTCAGGGATTTAGACCAGGCTTTGGTATTTGGGGTTCCAGGGCAGGCTGGAGGGCCGATAAGTCCTAGGACGCAAGTCTAAAAGAACGGAGTAGGAGAAAGAAGACTGGGAGTGCCGGGGAGAGACGGACAGGTGCAGGTGGTGGGCCGACTCGGCGTTATGTCGGTCTCTGGCGGTAGCGGGGTTGGGGGCGGGGGGACCTGGAGGCCAGTGTTGGAGGGAGGTGTCCGATGCTGGGGTACCGCATCCTGGGGGCCTCCTGGGTGCAGAAGCAGGGAGGAAGCAGGCTGTCCTGATGCTGGCCCCATCCCTTCCGCTTGCGCAGCGCGGTGGGTCAGAGCCAGAGGGCAAGGTTCTGAGCCCAAGACCTAAACAGCGCGAGGATGCTCCGGGCCCGCGGGCAGAGCAAAGCCGGTGCACCTGCGTTCGCGCACGAGCTGTCCCGCGGGCATGCGCGCGCGCTCGTTGCCTTGCGAGATGCTGGTCCTCGTGCAGCGCGGATTCACCGGGAGGCCGGAGCGAGCAGAAGGTGGGTCTGGGGGCCGGGGTGCTTGTCTCAAAACCGGACTCTGCCTCCGCGGAGAGTGCTCTGGGGGGACGTGACCGCAGCCCCAGGTAGGGCGGGCGCACCGTTCACACGTGGAGCGCACGTGGCAGCCTGGCAGGGGTGTCGGCGCCCCAGGCGCTGGCTGGGAGGAGCCCCGGGTTGGCAGGTGTGTCTTCTCGCTCGCTCTGCCCCCTCACCGGGCTCTCCTGGCGGCGCCCGGGCAGGGGCGTTCTGAGCGGGGGAGGCTCATGCAGGCTCCTACTGTTTTTATTTCTTGCTAACGACAAAGCAGGCAGGAAGGGCACCCCGTGCTCCGAGGTCGGTCTAAGGAAAGGGAATTGCTACCAGAAGTCTGTTTGGGTTAAAATTCAGCGGTAGAAATGCCAGGCTGAGAGCGAGCTCTAAGACCGTCTTTCTGCTTTTCCTTGCCCCGGTTCCCGCCCCCGTTCTGTGCGTTTGTCCCCGTGCGCGTGGCAAGAGGTTGGAGAGGTTCCCGATGATGCCCCTCTCGGGTCAAGCAGAGCTTGCCGGAATCCGAAGTCAGGGTTGGGAAGGGAAGCTTGCTAGAGGCTGTCCCCGGGGAGCTAGAAGGCTCCCCAGCCCCGAAGAGGCAAGAAGAGAGAAGTGGAGGTGAGCAGGGATGCCAGGGGCCTGGAGACCTTCCCCCTAAGAGTTCTGGGGGAGGAATCCTGTCTAAGACCATTACCTGCTTATTCCGGATCCGTCCTTATCTCGGAATCAGGGGTGACCTTGAAAGTGACCTTAACCGTCATCTACTTTCTTTTGTCCCCGCTCCACTCATGGTCTTATTTATCGCTGTAGGACCCTTTGAAAGTGGCAGGAGATCAGCAGATTTGCCCCAGATCATTTAGCACCCCCCAGGGTGGGATCACTGATGCCAATGAAAGCGCACCCCGGGTGAGTGTGGTTTAAGGACAGGTGTAAGGGAGGGTTGGGGGCGGGGGAGGGAGAGGGTGGACCAGTGCAGCAGGATAGTGCTATGAGGAGTCGTTAATATGAAGGCCAGAAAGTGGTTGTATTCTCTTCTTTTTAAAATTTTGTTTAAAATCAATTAATTAACATACAATATACTATTAGTTTCAGAGATAGAGCTTAGTGATTCATTAGTTGTGTAGAATAATCCAGTGCTGGTTCCCAAGCGCTCCCCTTAAAGCTCATCACCCACTTACCCCAAACCTCCCCGCCCCCATACCTTCCCTCTAGCAACCCTCACTTTGTTTCTTATAGTAAGAGTCTCTAATGGCCTATCTCCTTCTCTGAGTGCGTGGGTGGCTCAGTTGGTTAAGTGTCTGCCTTCAGCTCAGGTCATGATGCTGGGGTTCTGGGATCAAGTCCCACATCGGGTTTCCTGCTCAGGGTGGAGTCTGCTTCTCCCTCTCTTTCTGTTCCTCCCCTGTTTTTGCTCTCTCTCTGTCAAATAAATATTCTTTCGTTTTAAGGAACCAATAGCTCTGTGCAAAAATGATGTAATTTATCTCTACCACAGCCCCCACGAATTAGGAAAATAATGCCTTCTTCACAGAGAGTGACTATGTCGGGTTCGCTGCGTATATGTGATGCCGCCGTGAGGTTGGCCGGCAGAGAGGATTATCATTTAGGCCCTCCTGCTCTCTCCTTCGAGGGTTATTTCCCCAAACAGAGCTGAATTGTGGACAGGGGAGGATAGGATCAAGAATCATGAAGGAAAATTATGAGTGGAACTCCTAAAAAGAAATAGAGATTTCGGGTTGGACCTGAAGGTAGTAACACTTCACAGTGTGACACCTCGAGGACCATTTCTTTTATTTTTTGGGCAGTTGGATCATTTGTCCCGGGAAGAGTTTCAGAGAAATAAACTCTCATTTTCCTCCAAAATATTTGAATATCTATCTACCGACCTATCAAGCGTTTTAGGCACTCTGCTAAACACTTTATACACACACAGTACCCATAAGAACCCCGTGAGGTACATAAATTAGGAAATGAGGTAAAAAATATTCAAAGAGGTAATTTGCTTGAGGTTCAAGAGCTGAAATGCAGAATGTTTGGGATGTGTCTGTCTGGTTCTCAACTCTACACCCTGCCCCGCTTTTCTAGCTGAATTTGCCCTGGTTTATATGCCTTCATGACAAGCAGACGGAATTCATCCTGCCGACGCACACTGATAGCACAGACCCTGGCAGATTGTTTGATGGTCTTTGATACAGGACTCTGTGCACAACCTATCCTTGTTTACCCTATGATCCAAAATCTTCCTTAAAAAGCCCAGTAAAAAGATGTGATATTAAAAGTCCTCAGATGGGGCATCTGGGTGGCTCAGTCAGTTAAGCATCTGACTTTTAATTTTGGCTAAGGGCATGATCTTGGGGTCATGTGACTGAGCCTGTATTGGCCTCTGTGCTCAGTGGGGGAGGATCTGCCTGAGATTCTCTCTCTCTCTCTCTTCCTCTGCCCCTCTTCCCTCCCCACTATGCTCCCCACCCCTCAAATAAATAAATATATATTTTTAAAAAGTCATCAGATGAGTTGGATAAGAGGAAATCATTTTAATGGCAAAGACTAACGAAATGCCAATCTCCCTGGCCAACAGGGAAGGAACCCTGCTAGGTTATGACTTATTCCATCAATTCAAATGTATCCTCCTTTCATATCATGCCTTCCTCAGATATAGCCACGTAGAAGAAAGTCAGGCAAACCCCTGTCTTAAATGTAATTTTTTTTTTTGGCTAGATATCTGAATTTTAAATTTGTTCTATTTCATACCTTAGCATGTACTTTTGGCCCTTCAAAGGACATAGTATTTTGGTGTTGATCTCCAAACCAACCCCAATAGCCCCTAATATGTAGTTATTTTAATTTTGTAAAAGTGTAGTTTTATACACTTTGTGAGATGGGACGTGCTCTGTCCGACTGATATCTGGGATTACACAGTCTGTGAGGGGTGCGGGGACCAGCAAGCCCTGTAAAGCTTTTCAGGTGACAAAACATCCCTTTCTTGTTAGAAATACAGATTTCTAGTAATTTGGTATGAAAGAAGATATTAATGCAAATTGAAAAGACAACTTGTGGGATGAGAATATTTCTAGAACTGTGACTCGGTGGGCATATGACTCCAGAATGTCAGGAACCTGTAGAAACATTCAGTTCAATAATTTGGAGTTCTCTGGGGAGCATGGGTGGCTCAGTCGGTTAAGCATCTGCCTTTGGGTCAGGATATGATCTCAGGGTCCTGGGATTGAGCCCCACATTTGTCTCCCTGCTCAGCAGGGAGCCTGCTTCTCCCTCTGACCCTCCCCTGCCTTGTGCTCTGTCTCTCTCTCTTAAATAAAATAAATAGAATCTTTAAAAAAATAATAATTTGGAGTTCTCTAAAGGTCTGGAAATGCATTCTTTATTAGTTTATTAGGTCTGTTGCCCTCTGACGGGGGACCGAGGTAATTCAGGATCATTATAAAACTGGTGAAACACTCATGAAAGTGAAATTTATGTGCATGTCTGAATATTACCATGTACCTTATTACCACATTTAGTTTCCCACTGTTTTTTTGTTCGTTGTAACAAACCAACATATAAATACACTTTATTATGCTGCTTCTGTCGGGGCAGAATTCATTGTTTTATCTGACAGACGTGACATGAATCATGACTAGACACTACCCACAGAAATACAGTTTCCTTTCAATCTAGAGACAGTTCCCTGTACAATCAGGGTTGAGAGTCCAGGAATGTTAAGAACACATGTCCTTGGATTTGGCCTTGAGGCTGGACGCAGAGGCACTGCATCTGTCCACAGGACTGGAGGATTGCGTGTTGCCCGATGCCAAGTGGCTGAGCATCCCCATCTGCATAACTGCTGTCTCTGGAAGGGACCTTATAGGCAAGGCGGCGGTACAAGCTCCCAAAGGCGTTTGTCAGGCCTAGGACAGGGTGGTATGAGCTGGTTTCCACTGCTTGCCTAATCAATGTCTTTATGTGGGATAGAAAAAACAATATCTCATATATAGTTTCCTTTGGAATGTGCCTGCCTGCATTTTGGCCACGATATCAGAGCAAGGTTGCTCCTTTGTGTCCATGGGCACACCCTAGATGGAGTTCAGGTACCGGACAGCAGTTATCTGTGAACGAGATTCAAATCAAGGGAAAAGCATCGGGGCGAATTGAAATGCATCGGGAAATGGGTAAGAAGAGAGCAGTTTGCTTTGAAATGATGCAGCCGTTGCTCTCAGTGTCGACCTGTTCTGCTATAATCTCTCATCCATCTGTGCAGAGGTGTTCATTGAACTGGGGCTTCTCTTGGGTGGAATGACAAGCTCAGGTTTGGTCTTGCCCAGGTGACTGGAGAGGGCACTGTGCCCCTCGGTATCAGCTCCCCACCATGCGGCCAGGGGCGCTCGGGACACTGTCATGGGAGTCACCACCAGCCATCCTCTGGCATGGCCGGGGGCCACGAGCCCCTTTCAGTTTCCTGGCTTGGCACCTCTAATTAAGTGCGGAAAAATGTGGGGACAGGAATTACTGGGCCAGCCCGGAGCATTTGGCCACCTTTTTTTCCCTCTCCTTCCAAGTTCTTGTGCTCTGTTGGAAATCAAATGTATGTTTTCTTCCAAAATGAATGGCAGAGAAAGAGAAAAGGAAAAGCCACCCAGGGTTGAAAAGTGGTAGCTTCTTGCAGCTGACTTCCTGCCTTTGCCAAGAGGGCAACTTCGCGTGTGTCCTCAGCTCACCCTAGCAGGGCGAGGCTCTATGCAAACGAGAAGCTGTTTCCATGTCTGCCCATCTGAGCCTCTTAAGTAAGAAAGAAAGAAAGAGAAGAAGAAAACCACCGTCACCATCAACAACAACAAAAAAACCCCAAGACCAATTAATTCCGGTAGATTGCGGCAAAGCAGGAACCTTGGTGGGGGCACATCCTGTTTTGACGTTGAAGCTGTCAGTCCCCACGCCAATATCCTCCCTGATGAGCCGTACTCCGTCGAGAACGAAATTGGGGGTGACAATTCAAAAACAGTTGCAGGCCAATTTTTTCTAACCTTAGGTCATTTGGAATGCTATTTTTTTTTAGACTCATTTGCTTCAATGGGAAAACAGGAAAAGCGAGTCTAAGTCTTACACGATGCCTACGAATTTATTTTAGGGTCGGACTTGAACTTACCTCCGTTGGTTTTGATCTTGCAAGAACCATCTTTGCCTTTTAACAGCTGTGCTCTGGTGGGTCCACGGCCAGGCTGCAGGGTTCCCGTCAGGAGGAGAAGTACTTCTGTTCTTTGCTTTTGTACTTCTAATACCCGTGTTTGATTTGAAGACCCCCTTCCTAAGCCGCACTCGGTGATTATGTGCCCACTACTTGTATGTTTTGTTTTGTTCCAGGACCAGGTAACAAGCTTAAGTCCAGCCAGAAAGATGTAGTTCAGGCTGCGGGCAAAGAGTGTATTAAACAGACGGAATTTAGTGGCGGTGGGACCGGGAACTGGATTTATTTATCTGCTGTCTCTGCTGTCAAAGGCGTGGACTTGGACAGATTCCTTAATTTGCCCCTTTCCTGTCCCCTTCAGCTCAAAACACAGTCTCTTTTTAGATCTTGAAGACTCACTTTCAGGGTTTATGCATCCCGTCCAGTCTAAAGAAGCCATCAGCTGCGTATCCAGTCCGACTCCTTCAGTAACGTTGCAGGAGTTTGCAGTGAGGTTGGTCAGACTGTGAATTGGGGCAAATGGAAGAAAGGCCCTTCACATGTACCTGTTTATGTTTCTGATTCTCTTTTAATTTCTCTCTCGTGCGTATCCTAAACTATGCCTCAATTTTGGCTCAGTGAGGCATTTTCAGTTTGTGCATAAATATAAACATGTTTGGGGGGGCTCAAAGTCTTGCACTTTATGTTTTGGCAGGGGGCAGAATGAAGACATGATGGGCGTGCCTGGCGGTAGGGGACGACCTGCAGGGGAGGGGGCCGGAGGCC
Source organism: Lontra canadensis (assembly GCF_010015895.1). Lineage (NCBI taxonomy): Eukaryota > Metazoa > Chordata > Mammalia > Carnivora > Mustelidae > Lontra > Lontra canadensis. The sequence goes on along the minus strand of NW_022631070.1, from coordinate 5,349,898 downwards.
TAGGAGCTGCTGGAAGCGAGCAGGGCTCCAAGAGGAGACTGTTAAGTGAGGAAGCCCTCTGGTCCAGAGGAGGGGGGCTAGAGCTGGAGGAGCTGGCTCCTGCAGGGACCATGGGTCCGGGAGGGGAGGTGCCGAGGCAGGGCTTTGGCTTGGCGATGAAGGAATGTCCCCTTGTGAGCCTACTTTGTCCCAGACACAGCCGAGACTGGGACAAGTCTACGTTCACTACAGCCCAGTGCCCTGAGGTCTGACTGTCTGGCAACATGTCCAGTCTGTTCCCAGAACCCCTCCGCCCGGCCTTCGGTCACCCCTTTGCTTTGTCTGTCCAGTCAGAGCTGTTGCTGTCCTTCTGCTCTGTTGCCCGCAGCTTTGGGCCTCTTCCTGTAGCCCCTTCCTGCCCCCAGGTCAACGTCCGTTCCCACGGCGTCCGTGGGAAACCCACCTGGAAAGCCCTGTACCTTCCAGTGTTTTCCCCTTTCTACACCAGCTGCTTCAGAGGGGCTTTGGAGAGCTGACCCAGCGTTTAGACCTCCGCCTCCTTTAGCCAGCATGGGGTCAAAGTAAGATCAGACACAGCTTCACGTGGTAAGAACTGGTCTGTCAATCTTCTACACTGGCCTGCTCAGGCAGCCAGCCTTCCTCAAAGTCCCTCCTACAGAGTGAGGGACGTGGCAGGCTGGAGTCTTCCACATGTTGCAGAGCCTCCTTCGACATGTTGCAGAGCCTCCTGGCTGCAAAGGCCAGGATCAGGCTGTACCGTTAGACGTCCGGTCCCGCCAGAACGGCCGCAGAGGGCTGCTTCACGAGGGTGTGGGCAGAATCCAGGTTTCTAACAGAGTCCTGCTTTGCTCTGACTCCAAACCCAGATACCCAAGTACCAAAATAGGCCATAATAAAGGGTAGGTGTGAGGGAAAGGGGATGAGGTCATAGCTGAACAGTTGAATTTGAGATGTGTTTAGGGGATGTGGAGACGTCAATGTCCAGTCACCTGTTGAGTAGGTACATCTTAGAACAGGAGGAAAGTCAAAACAGTGCTGGAGAGGAAAAGTTTTTCTTCTCCACTCTCAGGTGCTTGTTTGGAGGCCTGCAAATTAAATTCAGACTGACAGTTTAACAAGAGAAAGGACAGACTTTAATCATACCTGTACATATAGGAGTTTATAAAGACAGGTGGCTCAAAGGGCAGCTCGAATTTGGGACTTTTATACTATCTTATTAGGTGAAGGGGATGGGGAGAAGGGCACTTATGGGAAAACAGTTTAAACATTTAAACATAAAATGGTTTTCTTTCTCTTTGGAAAGACAAATGGTCCTATAGGAAGTGGAAGGGAGATAAGACAATTTTGTGACAATGTTTGAGCATGGCGCTGAATTGTCTCCAAAGAAGGTTACATTTGTTCTCAAGGAGGAGGTTTATGCCAGGAGGTCTATGCCTTCTTTTAGGAGGTTCAGTGTTTAGACAGATAAGACATTTCAGGAATTCAGTTGCCTTAGCTCAAAATAACTTTTCAGCTGTTTTTATTCTGAACACTTTAATAGGAATGTTTCTGATCACTGAATGGGAAAATTGAAACCGTAGGTGAATTACAGTGTACAAGTGACTGAACATCTTTGGAGAAAGAGCTGACCCAGATTTGGGTCAGGAACCATAGAAGAGGAGCCAAGAACATCTTATCAAATCAGCATGGAAACTGTTAGAGAAGACTGGGGTCAGATCAAAAGGGAGGGCACAGAAGATCCCGTTGGCCGAAGACAGAACCGTCTGAGCTCCACAAACTATAATGACTATAAGGGATTAAAACAGATAAGTAGGTGTGAATCCATGAATTCATAATGATCTTCAAAACAGCAAGCAATTCATCTGTTTCTTCTGGAGAAGTGTGTCACCTGTGATTATTCTGAAAACTAGCCAGATAAAGGAGAAAAGATCAAGCATTTATTCTGCTTTTAGGTCTGCCGGTTTACAGAAAAAAACTGCAGAGGGCAGGGGAACATGGTGAACGACACCATGGGGGATGTAATTAATAAACTCTAGGGTTTGGGAAACTCTATAGAGCAAGTAACCCTGTTACTTCAATACATAAAATGCAAGGGGAATAGGGAGAATGAACCTATAGATTAGGGATTTAAGAGACACAACAATCGAACTGATGTGTAGCCCTTATTTGGATCTTAATTTGAACAATCCAGTTATTGGTAAAAATTTATGACATTTGTGGAAGTCTTTATCTTTCATACTGAAATATCGATACATACTCAATACATACTGAAATATTGATACGTACTGAAATATTGATGAAATAATTTGATATTTGGGATTTGCTTCAAAATAATAAGTAAAATAGAATAATAAATAGAATAATAAAAATATAAATAAAATAAAATAATTGCTTCAAAATAATAAAGTGGGTGGGTTATAAAATGAAACAGAAGTGGCCGTATGTTGCTCTTTGTTTTAGCCATGTGATGAGTACTGTTGGTCTCTTACTTTTGCATATATTTGAACATCTCTCTAATAATTTTAGCCTGAGGAGGAAAGAGACCCAGATCTGATAGAGGATCCCATGTAGAGGATAAGCTAAGAATAAATGGGATAGATAAAAGGACAAAATGGTGCTCTGGAAGCCTGTGGAGGAGTAAAAATCCCCTTGGACCTGTAAATTTGGGAATTTTTAGCTGGAAGAAAAGTTAGCTTGAATGATAGGACAGAGATCTTAATTTTCACTCCATATTTGCCTTCATTTCCTAAATTATACCCCTGTGTGCCTCTGAAAATATCACATTGCTCCACACAAACATTATAATTGTTTGTGGTCACATGTCATGTCGTGTGTGTAACATGGGGATTATATATAGCTCCGTAGACAGTCAAAGAAGGAGTTGGGTTTTGATCTCCCTCCTTTGCGCACCTGGAATGAGTCATCTTTCAAGTCAAGAGTGGCTACTTATCTACTTTGGGAAGGGGAAGATGTTAGCAAACTTGCCCGCTTCTCTTCCCTGCTCAACAGATATCTGAGTGTCCAATTGTTTTCCTTTTGGCAGAACCTCTGCTAGGTCCTGGAAACAGACTGATTACAAAAAGAGACATGCTGTTCAAGCCCTCCTAGAATTTGGATTCTTGTGGGTATACATATTAAACAAAAACAAAATCAAAATGTCAACGACCATAAATACAGGGAAGGAAGAGTATACAGGGCTTTTAACAGCTTAGACCAAAGGAATGTGACCTCGTCTGCAAAAGGAGTGAGGGACAGTTTCTTGAGGAAGTGAGATGTAGAGTGCGTAGATGTAGAATGAGTAAGCGTGAACTAAATAACGGGAGAAAGGGAGGGCTTTCCAGGCAGAAGCAGGAGCGTATGTGTGAAGACCTTGCGGCAGGAAGGAGCCCAGTAGATGGGAGGGACTGAAAGAGGCCAGGCACCACTCTGTGGTGCCCAGAGTGAGGGGAGGGAGAGGCCCATGGTTGAACATGCCTATCTAGGCGGGGGCCAGATCATGCAGTAGGCCAGGACGTGAGCAGTCGGGAGGCCCAGGAGTGACTCACGTCAGAGGCAGAAGAGGAGACTTGGGCATAGAGGAGAGAGCAGTGCGGAGAAGACGCGCCTGTGCTTTCATTTGTGTTTGAAAAGCTGCTGCTGTGGCTGGGTTCATCACCGTTGTGGGGTGTTCTCTTTGCTATTGTTTTTCTCGTTTGTCTTGACTCATGAAGAAGGTCAGCAATCAAAAAGATAATGGCTGTTGATAGCATTCACTGTTGGGTTGCCACAGGCCAGTGGGTTCAGACTCCTTAAGAGGACTGAGTTTTCAGAGATCAGTGTGGGTGTTCTGGGCAGCCTGTGCTAGGAAGGTAGTACATCGAGAATTGGGTTTATCATTAGCAAATCTAACTATGGCATGCCAAGTTAAATTTGAATTTCAGGTAGATAAACTCATTTAAATGTCAGTTGAAGAATGAATAGGTTTTTAATAAGAGGATCATTTCAAATAAATTGGTGCCCCATTTTTTTTTTTTAAAGATTTTATTTTTTTGACAGAGATCACAAGTAGGCAGAGTGGCAGGCAGAGAGAGAGGAGGAAGCAGGCTCCCCGCTGAGCAGAGAGCCTGATATGGGGCTCGATCCCAGGACCCTGGGACCATGACCTGAGCCGAAGGCAGAGGCTTTAACCCACTGAGCCACCCAGGCGCCCCGGTGCCCCATTTTTTACGTGGCAACTTAACCAGAATATCTGTTAGTGCTCAAACTAAAAGTTTTGAGAAGTTATCAGAGATGCATGCAAATCCAACCATTTCAATCATCCATCCATATCCATCCATCCATCTACATCTGTCCATCCATCTGTCCATCCATCCATCCATCCATACTGAGCTTCTGCCAAGTGCTGGTCACTCTTTGGGGGCTGAAGGTACTGTGATCCAGACAACTCCCTCCCTTCATAATGCTTACATTCTAGGAGCAGAATGTTCATCTTAGAATGATTATAACAAACCCTTCAAGATAACATTTGTGTCCAACAATAGAGGAATGGATAAATAAAGGACGAACTGTCATGCAATCATTGCAGAAATCATGTTTTGAAGGTTATTATATGTCATGGGGAATTGTTCCCCATATAAAAGCAAATTAAATAAAAGCAGTCCACAAAGCCATAAGGTATCATGTATATTAAAATGACAAGGTATGGGTGTATATTGTGTTAATGTCTGTAAGGAGATGCACTGACGGTGGCTAGATCTGAGTTTAGGAATTATGGATAACCTTTTATTAAATCTTCATATTTTTATTTTTTCTTATACATTTTCTACAAAAGGTTTTGGGTGGTGCACCTGGGTGGCTCGGTTGGTTGGGTGGTCAACTCTTGATATGGGCTCCAGTCATGATCTTAGGGTTGTGGGTTCTGCCTGATGTGGGCTCCGTGCTCAGCAGGGAATCTGTTGGGGGATTCTTTCTCACCCTCTGCCCCTCTCCTCACTCATGCTGTTTCTCTCTGTCTCTCAAATGGATAGGTAAATCTATAAAAAAAAAGTTGTGGATTACTTTTATATTGGGAAAGTTTTTTTTTTCAGAAGCTCCACAGCCGCCGTGGAAAGACTAAAGATTGGTGCTAGTTTTGGCTCTGCTGTCTTACGGCAACCTTGAGCCAATCATGTCCCTTGTCTGGGCTTCAGTTTGTTGGATTTAAAATGAGACTAAGCTGTGATTTTGGGTGTAATTAAGACCCATACTAAGGTTAAAGAAACGTGGTTATATTTATGGAAGTAGCCCCGAGAATCCATCATTATACTCTTGTGTGTGTTTGTGAAATCCATCTGTCACAGTTGTGTTCTTTCATTTTATCCAACTGTTGTATTGTTGGCAAAATTTACCTTTAAATGTATTACTTTTAAATATTTCAGCATAGATAGAAGTGTGTATCTGAATAAGTGTGTGTGTGTGTGTATGTTTTGTTCTAAATCCTATATGGGGTTGTTAGTTAACCTTTAGAATATCCTAACTGGACATACTCTTTTTAAGAAATTTCTTAATTTTTTTAAAGAAAGAGTGAGAGAGAATGTGCAAGCAGGGGGTGGTGGGGGGGAAGGCAGAGGGAGAATCTTTAAAAATTTTTTTTAGTTTTTATTTTTTTATTAACATACAATGTATTATTTGTTTAAGGGTACAGGTCTGTGATTCATCAGTCTTATACAATTCACAATGCTCACCATAGCACATACCCTCTCCAGTGTCCATCATGCAGCCACCCCATCTTTCCCACCCCCCATCGACTCCAGCAACTCTCAGTTTGTTTACTGAGATTAAGAGTCTCTTATGGTTTGTCTCCCTCTCTGGTTCATCTTGTTTTGTTTTTCCCTCCCTTCCCCTATGATCCTCTGTCTTGTTTCTCAAATACCTTATATTGGTGAGATATGATAATTGTCTTTTTCTGATTGACTTATTTCACGTGGCATAATATCCTCTAGTTCCATCCATGTTGTTGCAAATGGCAAGATTTCATTTTTTGGATGGCTGCATAGTATTCCATTGTATATATATATACCACATTTTCTTTATCCATTCATCTGTTGATGGACATCTGGGCTCTTTCCATGGTTTGGCTGTTGTGGACATTATTGCTATAAATGTTGGTGTGCACTTGCCGAGGGGAGAATCTTAAGCAGGCTCCACACTGAGTGTGGAGCCTGACATGGGCTTGATCTCAAAACCCCAAAATCATGACCTGACATGAAATCAAGAGTCAGATGTTTAAGCGACTGAGTCAACCAGGGACCCCCTACCTGGACATAGTCTTTAGGAGTACTGAGAGGTTACTATAAGGCTTTAGTGATCTTAATCTCTGGTAAATCCTAGAGAGTTCCCTAATGAGCCTAATAAATATGGGAAACTATTTGTCATTGAAGAATTGAATGGTGTTCATGATACATGAGTTGGCTAGAACTATGTAAAGATGTCTTTGCATGAGTAATGTTTAGGAATTCAGTATGCTAGCAAATTATGAATTCTGCAGTGACGTCTAGGCCAGGCACAGCAATTTGTTCTGTGTCCTAGTATTAACAGAGGGTTCTAGCAACTCGATGCCAGTAAACATGGTAGCTGAATACTAGTGCTAGAATAGTGTCACATCTGTTTTGAGTTAATATTTCATGGAAAGATGAGAGCTTTTACATCATTGAGCTGACGGGAATGGCTGTTTTTGTGCCTACTTGCTAGTGAATATTTCTGTGTGTGTTCGAATGTGGTCTGGGACTTGCTGTTTGAATCAGACATCTCCTAGAAGCTTGGTCATGGATGATGAGATCTGTAGTTCTTATGTTTGGTTGTTGGATATGCAGAGTCTGATAATCTTGAAGGATTGATTTGAGTCAGGTCAGTAATTGAACGGTTGATTGAATGATTGAATTAGTCAGGTCACTTGGCATGCCAATCATAAAGTCTGTTTACAAATCCTTCATCCACTTGAATTTTTAAAAAAACTTACAAAACACACATTTTAGGCAAAAATTGTTTAATCTTTTAATTCTTCATGACACTTCTGTGTGTGACCGAGTCACCACTTACAGAGTAGGATGTGTCCAACAGCTTCATTTGAGGAGAAAATTCAGCAAAACCTTTCTTGGGAGGCTTAGAGATACAGGCAGTTGGTGGTGGTGACTGGGGGGTGGGGTGCTGACATGTCAGAGTGGGAAGAGTCAGTTTTGGCAGCAACCAGGGTGACCTTGGGCAGGTTGCTTATCTTCTCAGCCTTGGGTTCCGCACCAGCCAAATGGAGAGAGGACAGGGTGGTTGTGAGCTCTGTTAAGTATAAGTCAATCTGCTCATTCGTTCTAGATGATGTTCTGAGCAGCGCACACCTATAGGTGCCTCAGACACAGTTTCTATCACCTGGAGTTTATGGTGGGAAATAAGATCTATAAATAAGGAAAACATCAAAGTGTAACGAGCACTGTCCTCATCAGCCTAGAGAAGAGTTTTCAGAGCAGGTAAAGCCTGTGCTGATTCTTTAAGGATGGGTGTCAGGTTGAGGTGTGAAGGCAGGTGCACTTAACAGGTTACAAAACCATTCTGCAGTATTTTATTATTGCTGCTGCTGGTGGTGTTGTCCTTGCCTTTGAAGGCTGGTGGTATTTTGGGAGAAATGTGCTAATTAAACCTGGAAAATGCCACATGATCAACAGCAGCAAACAAATCCAAGCTGTTTATGACTGCACCTGAGGGATAGGGGGATGTGAGATGAACAACAGACATTTTCCAAACATTGACTGGGTATAATGGAATATAATAATATATATATTGGAATATATATATTCCAATATAATAGAATATAATATCCTGACAGGCTTTCCAGTTGCATAAGGATAAGGCAATTTCTCCACCTGATTCTTGTTCTTAAAAGGCTAAGCCATGGGGCTGGAGTTGGGAAGAAGGGGGTATGATGTAGGTGAAGCCTTTGTCATAAAGGAAGGGGAAGTAAGAGAAAAAGTGGACTTTTTCTGTCCCCAGAGATCACCTTGCTGCTGAAAATGTGGTCTGTGGACCAGCAGCATCAGCAGTTCCTGGGACTTTATGAGAAATGCTGAACCTCAGCCCCCACCCTGGACCTACTGAACCAGAATGCACCTTGATAAGAGCTCCAGGTGGTTTCCAAGCACTTTCTAGTTTTAGAAGCTCTACTCTAGCCTGACCACGTTTAGAAGGGATGTGCTATTGAAGAGCAGTGGTCTCTGTGGTCCAAGAGTGGGGACTCGGTTGATCTACTCTGTCACTGTGAAGATGTGGGGACTCAGTTGATCTACTCTATCAGTGGAGGCTATAACTTCCTCTCATGACGGGGTTAGTGTACCAGGCTCTCAGAACTTACCAGGCTATCTCTTATAGCTGCACGTCTCTCAGAGTAGGAGCCTCTGGTTAGAGGAGTTGAGGAAATGCTACACCTGATATTTGTGATGGTTAATTTCACGGGTTGGGTGCTCATATATCAGGTCAAACATTAATTTGGGGGTATTTCTGTGAGGGTGTTTTCAGAGGAGATTAACATTTAAATCAATAGACTGGGTAAAGCAGATTATCTTCTCTAATGTGGGTGGGCCTCCTCCAATCAGTGGAAGACCTGAATTAAACAAAGAGAATGATCCTCCCCCCAAGGAAGGGGGAATTCTTACTACCTGATCACCTTCCAACTAGGACATTTCTTGGATCTTGAGCCTCCTGGCCTTTGGATGAGAACTATACTATTTAATTCTCCTGGGTCTCCAGCTCACCGACTCATTGTTGGATCTTGGGGTTTGTCAACTCTCATGATCACATTAGTCAGTTCCTTATAATAAACCTCCTTCTCTCTATATGTGTGAACAATTCTATTAATAATTTCCTAGTTCTCTTTCTCTGGAGAACCCTGACTAATACAAATACAATAGTCCTTTTCAATGTGCTTGGGATTTGTTAGACAAGTTGAACCTGTGGACTTATGCCCTTCATCATAACAGATAAATTCATAGCCACTGGCTTCTTAAGTACCTCTGTGTGATCTCTCTCTCGTTTTCCTATTGGCTCTGCTCCATTCTCTTTACCTTTGGAACTTAATTAGATTCATGCTTTGTCTTCTTCATAAAATCCATATCTTACGTCTTTGGTCTTTTTATTTCCCGCACATTCAATGGGCTCTCATACATGGTTCCCTGTTTCATGTGTGTCTGTGTGCATGCACATGTGATATTTTTGGCTGGGATCTCATATTTCTCAAAATTCATTCTGGGAGTGCTCTCAGGTCTGCATGGAGGGGATATCTAGCATTTGCTTTTGCCAGGTGCCTGGGGCCATCATCAACCTGGGACCCCTTTATACAAAATCTTCAACTTGAGACTTTCAAGACCAGCACAAGGGGTATGAATTTGGACTGCAGACTCACATGGGCATTGACCTATAGCCATAAACTCTCAGAGGAGTATTATTTTCCAGTTAGTACTTTGGTTTGAAAAAGGCAACTTTCCTCACAGTCTCCTAAGTGTGAACTTATTTCTTTTTCATCTTATCATGAATGTGATTGGGGCTGGTTTCTAGTAGACTTCCTGTCATCCTGAGCTGGCTCTGGGCTTTATTTCCATCTACTGCATTATGGGAGCCTGTGAATGTCCAAGCTCATATCCACCTGGTATACAAAATAACACCAAGATGAGAGCAGATTTACCTCCTTGAGTGTCTTCTAAGTTGGCATTGAAGTGCTTTTTCCTTTTTGGCCATCTTACTGCTCATTTTAAAGGGATGTTTTGCCAGCATTTTTACTTATCTTCAATGGGAGAATTGATGAGGATGCCTAGGGTGCCATGCAGCTGAGAATTGGAAGTGTATCACTTCTTTATAGCAGTTGCTTTGGGACAACTGTAGTGGGAAAAAAGTTGAGAGGATCCCAGGAGTCCATGACCTCCAAACTTTCATACCTCGGGATGGGAAGAGGAAGAAGACGATAAAGGTCATTCATTTTTAGCTCCTTCTCACTGTGTGGCACTGGAGATCCTTCTTATTTTGTTATACAAAGTGCCTTCTGTAACATTCATTTTATTACAGTCCTAGATTTTTATCAGTTGCTGTTCATACAATTCAGTGTGCTGACATCACACCAAGGACCAGGTTTGTCTGTAACAGAAGTTAGAGATTTTGACATCACACAGATCTGGGTTCTGATTTCTGATCTGATACCTTCTAGCTGTGTAAATTTCAGAGCCTGTTTACTTCTCTTAAGTAAATAAGAGAATCTCTTAGATTCTGTTTCTAAAGTGCAGTGGTTCATACCTACTCATAGGGGTTTTGTGGGGATTAGATAAAAGACGTCTGTAAAGAACTTGGCTAATATTAAGATTCAATAGATGGTAGACTTTTCATTGCTCTTTAATTTTTTCCCAATAAGTTTAGGATTACAGAATTGTAGGATTATAAGAAATCACCAGTGCCTGGTCTCAGACAGAAATCGCATCTGAACTAACCTAGAGCAGGCTGTGGTCAGCCCAGTTTAGAAGACTTAGCACCTTGATCGAGAATTTAAATTCATTGCTCTTCCTTCCGTTCAATTTGCTGCTGGCAGACTGAGAAGCTATCATAAGAATTTAACAAGATGTTTCTAATGGCAACTTCCAGGAGGGACATCAGGAACATGAAGTCAATGTTCCAGAGGAACTCAGGCTTAATTGCCTTCAGGGTAAACAGATCAACGTCCTATTCGAGGACCAAAGTCTGGATGTGCATAGCAGAGGAACATTAGTATTTTTACCACATCTAGACATTCTTGGATTTTCCCATAGTAGGTGTTCTCTCCACCCCCTTCAGGAAGTTAGTACTCAAGAGAATACAGACCAATTACAGTAAAATCCAGTCTGGACCATGACTTGGGTAAGGCTTGATCTCCCTTGCTGGGCTAAACCATTCCTAACATCACATCTACGCCAGACCTTCAGGTTGCATGTCTCAGACTGTACTGTGGGGTAAGAGAGAATGGAGAAACATAAGACACAAAGGCCGCTTTAGGAAACAGCATTTGGAGTGGCCCAGAGAGCAGAATCAGAGGGCTGAAATCAAAGAGGGGGATATTGATGTGCTGGGCACATGGCTAATATTTTCCCAAGTTTAAGATGATGAAATTTCTGCTTTTCTTAACTATAGGAGTGCTTTACCTCTTCCCTCTTTATGCTATTTTTTAAAAAAACTTTTCATTGTGTTGCAATTATTTTTATATTAGTCTCCCTCTTGCCAGATTACAAACATCTCACAGGTAAGATGAACATAATCGTAGTGTTAACTCAAATTTATGTGGCCATTTATGCTGCCGATTATTAAACATCCACCTGGATGTAGCCAAAAGGTATATCTGTTAATATTCACGGTTGAGTAACTATTACTGAATTCTCTGAGTAGTCAAAAAGGGCTGAAGGTTCAAACTCTGTCGGAAACGTCTCAAGGGACTGCTGCGTGGGAAAGGAGTTGAAGCGGCTGAGCCTTATCTGGGAGTCCGTGGCCAATGCAATGCGCTCAGTTTCAATTCAAAACTCCGGTTATGCACAAGGGACGATGGTGTTTCTGTCCGACTCCGTTGGACCACCGAACGCCGGTTATTGTGGCACGTTTTCTCTCCTCCAGCACAGGCAGCACCTCCGCCCTCGCCCGATCCGCGGCCGTTGCCAGGAGAGCTCACAGGCTTTGCCGTTGCTCTGCCTCGTGTTTCAGGTCCCGGTGACCAGAAGGGTGTTGCGTTGCCTGTCACACTTCAGGCCTTGTTCTCACTTTGTGCTCAATGGGACGCTGTCTCAGGAATGTGCACCAGTCAGTTAAAATTAATTTACCTGTGTTACAAAGACATTTGGTTGGGAGAAAGTTACAGGCCAGTTTCCCGCCAGCTCCATTTGTGATCACCACCGAAACCAACTAGACAGCTCTGCGCCAGCCTTGAAAGTGCCTTCCATCTTTCCCTTCAGGACGTGTCAACTTCATTGGAGAAAATGCCCTCCGTGTCTGTTTCCACATTTCTGTTTTTGCCACTACTCTTCATTTCAGATCTTTATCTCTTACGGACTCCTGCAGAAATGCCGGCGGCCAGCCATCCCTCCTTCCGTGAATGTGCGGTATTTAACCGTAGCTTGCACTGGAACACAGCCCCAAGGAGAACTTTCTGTGACTGTCCTGAGGATCGGGTCCAACGGTCCCCACCTGATTTTCCAAGCCTTGAGCAATTTGGGACCTGCATGCCTCTCTGACTTCTCCTCCTGGGCTGCCCTTGCGATCCAGAGTCCCAGTGGAGCTTAGCGTCTCACCAATTCTGTAACAGATCGTGTGTGTTCATGCTTCTGTGACTTTGTCCCACCCGTTTCCTCCACCTGGATCATTACTCTCTCCCTCCTTTGCCTGGCGTACACGCGTTCGTCCTTCAAGGCACTGCCAGATGGAACGGAGTCTGTACAAATTCCCTTATCTGACACGACTGACACCACCAATGGCTGACCAAGCAAAAGAGTCAGTTAAGGAAGAACATTAAAAAAAACAAAACCAACCTACTTAAACATTCTTACTTATATCGAGAACATTCATTTATTAACTTTTTGGTGTAAGACCTTTTGAGTATGTTTTCACTGATTGAAATTCTCCATTGACTTTCTTCATAAACCATAATCAGAATTTTTTTTTCTATTTTGGGTCTTTAAAAAGTGAGAATTTAAGATGCCCCCCAAACAATCTGAATGCAGAGTTCCTCTACACTTTTCTGATTTCATCCCTAATTTTTTTTTTTTTTACAATTGTCTCACTGCTAATTAAATAGCATTTAAAAACCCCAGTTTTGGGGCACCTGGGTGGCTCAGTGGGTTAAGCCTCTGCCTTCAGCTCAGGTCACGATCTCAGGGTCCTGGGATCGAGCCACCCATCAGGCTCTTTGCTCAGCGAGGAGCCTGCTTCCCCCTCTTTCTCTGCCTGCCTCTCTGCCTACTTGTGATCTCTCTCTCTCTCTGTAAAATAAATAAATAAAATCTTTAAAAAAACATCCCAGTTTTGCACATAGTACAAATGTACTTAATGCCAGTGAACTGTACACTTAAACGTGGTTAAGATGTCGTATTAGTCCCAGAGCAAGCCCAAGTTTGGGGGCTTAGACAGTGACAAGCTGGTAGTCTGTGATGCACTTGTATCCAGCGATGACCACTTCCCCCTCTGTTTTATTACATTAAAGACAATCTTGGCCTCTCTTCCTTGCAACTGGCAGAGGCTGAATGGAACGGTGGCAAAGTCAGGACTAGCTGCTAGGTCTCCTGACTCTCAACTTAGGTTTTCCCATTCTTCTAGGTCCCACATGCTTGCTAGAGTTTAAACCTTTAGAGGGCCAGCACTAGATTCCGTACCTCGATATGCATTTAATTACCTGGGCAGAGCTTGGAGCGCTAAAACTGATGGACTCAACAGCATCATCAACAGGCTATCCAAGCCAAGGGAGTGCTTATGGCTGCAACAATGCCACCTGGTGGCTTCTAGGTGCCCGGGGGGGGGGGGGGGGGGGGGGGGGGGGGGGTGAACGTTCTTGGGGGCAGGGAGTGCATGCCCTGGAGGGGCAGGGACCCCTTACAAGCTCAGGTTTCTTCCTTTGTGCTATTTTTTTTTGCATTTATTTTATTTTAAAGATGTATTTTTATTTTTGAGAGAGAATAAGAGAGCATGAGGGAGTGGGAGGGGGAGAGGGAGGGAGACCGAAGCAGACTCCAAGCTCAGCCCAGAGCCTGACATGGGGCTCCATCTCATGACCCCAAGATCATGACCTGAGCCGAAATCAAGAGTCAGACACTTAACTGACCGTGCCACAGAGGTGCCCCAATTTTTTTTTTTAATCTTTAAAAAAAAATAGACCTTATTTTTTGGATCAGTTTAGGTTCATGGGAAGCTTGAGGGGCAAGGACAGGGATTTCCCATTCACACATTCCTGCCGCCACCCCATCATCACCCAGAGTCCATGGTTTACATTAGCGGTCACTCTTGGTGTTGTACGTTCTGTGGGTTTGGATAAATGGATGATGACGGGCATCCACCATTACGGTGTCCTACAGAGGAGGTTCACTGCCCTACAAAATCCCCTGTACTCTGCCTGTTCCTCTCTTCCCCACCCCAAAGACCACTGGTCCTTTCACTGTCTCCACAGTGTCGCCTTTCCCAGAAAGTCACACAGTTGGAATCCGTACAGAGTGATGGCTCATTTCTTTTTAGTAACGATTAATATTTCATTTTCTGGATATACCACGGTTTGTTTATTCATCTCCTGAAGGATGTCTTGGTTGCTTCCAAGCTTGGCAGTTATGAACAAAGCTTCTATAAACATCCATGGGCAGTTTTTTGTGTGGATGTAAGTTTTCAGCTCTTTTGGGTAAATGCCAAAGACTGTGATTGCGGGATGCTATGGTAAGAGTATGTTCTGTTTTGCAGGAAGCTGTCCAGACTGGCTTCCAAAGCGGCTGCCTGGTTGTGCGCTCCCACCAGCAGGGAAGGAGAGTTCCCTTTGGCTCCGCGTCCTCAACAGCGTTTGGTGCTGTCATGGCTCTGGGTTTTGGCCCTTCTAATAAGTGTGTCATGGTCGTTGTGCTCATTTTGAAGCTATAATTTTTTAAACCACGAAAACACAGGAGTTCTTCACTCACTGTGTATGTTCCTGGGGAGGAGGGAGGCAATAAGCAGCACTTTTCAAGGAAGGAATTTCTCACCTGGAGGAGATACTGATGTTTTTTGCCAAACTTGGGGAAGTTGGAACTCTGCGTAGCAAGGGAAGTGAGGACAGAGTCCGCCTCCATCTTTGCAACTTGCAGACACATGGAAACCTTGATGTTTCTGTGCTGCTTTATTCCGTGTTCTTTTCACCATGTAAAATCTACCGAGGGGCTCCAATTCACCAAAGGGCGAGCTCTCCTAAGATGGGTGGAGAGAGGACGTGCCTTTCGTTCTGTCCGTCTTCTCTGCCCCAGCTAAGTAGAATAGCTTAGCTCTGTGTCCTTCCTGCTGGTGGCCCCCTCAGCTCTGCCCTCTCATGTCCTTCCCGCTGCCCCCGGCCCCATCTCCTGGAGACCTGTCAGTCCTTCAAGGGCCAGTAGCCTTCCCTGGGCCGGACAATAGGTTGTTTTGGTTTCCTTTTCTGAGTCCCCAGAGCTTTGAAAATTAGGAACGTCTGTGCCTCTACTTATGTTATTTTTTTCTGAAATTCTTTGTTCCTCTTTTGCTCCCTGGTGAGATCTTACTCAGCTTCTAATGTACAACCGGCATATCTTCCCTCGTGTAAAGCCTCACCCCATCCGTTAAAAGCAGAATAATGTGCTTTCTCTGCTGTTGCATTTCAACGACACAGCATTACAGACAGTGGTGTGCCGGTCAACCACCTCAAAAACAAAACCAAACAAAGACAGAGAAACCCACCAAAAAACAAAAACCAAAAGAATAGGAAAACCCTGGTGTGTCGTGGTTCCCCATTTCTACAGTGGAAATATCCTCAGCACAGTTGATTCTAAGCCCCTGTGATGTTTCTGATGTGGAGCGGGGCAGAGGTGCGTACAGTTTACAGGGAGACTGTTGATTCGAGGACCTCGAAAGCAGGAGCCCATCTTGCTCATCTCGGGGGACTGGGACCGTGTCGTGTATTTGGCATAAAGGAAGCGCTCTGTGTGCAGCGCCTGCTCGGTATTTGTCATGTGAATGGCTAGCTGGCCGCCGATGGTCCCCATGGACAGTCAGGCTGGCTGAATCTGGGGATGGGAGTAACTGTGACTGTCCTTCCCGGGGCATCTAAGCAAAGCCACTTTGCCCAGTGAGATGCAGGGCAAGTATTATACATGTGGCTGTCTTTATTCTGGAAACAGGGACAGGGATCTGAAGCCTTCTCTATCAAGACCTTTCCGTTTCTCCACTAGTTTGCCTCGCAAACTCTAGGACTAACCATGAATCCAAAGGTCGCTACAGCTGAAGCAGCGGGTGCAGGGATGTCCCATTGGCACCAGGAAGGGTTGTCCAGGAGGAGGGACAGGATCTACTTGCTGCAGAAATGAGTTGCGTAAAAAATACCGGACCAGAACTAAGCTCCCGCTCTCCATGTAGTCGATGTGACATTATCACCGTCCCATGCAGCTGAAATGATGGTTTTCAGATTGGAAAGCCTGCCGGGAGTGGAGTGTGTGCAGATATCCGCACTTGTGGGCATGGGCCAGCTGCCGTGCCCATTTTCCTCTGCCCCCTCCTTTGCTTCTTTCCATTCCTGCTTGGTGTTGGCTCAATGTTTTGGGATGTGACTAAGGTTTTGTGACCTCTGGAGGCTAAGCAGACATTGCCAGTGCAATAGCTCTGCCCCGCGCTCCACCGAGAAGGACAAGTTGGCATCGACTGGTGCTTTTCTCCTTCCTGGGCACTTAGACCACAGGGGACTTGCTCAGAGGGGATTTAGAACAAGAGTCTGCTTTGGACAGATGGCTCAGAGAGGATCCGGCTGGACATTCTAACAAGTGAGCTGAGAAATAAGGGACCTTGAGACTTGTGACCTTGCAGTACGAACTTGACACTCACTGAGGTCGTCTGCCTTAGTTTTCCTTTCTACCCTGAGCCCCTTTCCCTCCATCTCTGTCAACACATCTCTCTCCTCTGACTTTAACCTCTCTTTATTTCAGGAGCCTAGTCCTCTCAAGATATCTTATGAAACTTCCTTGCTCTGGAAAACTAGCCTGGATGCTCTATCAGTCATCCACATGCTAGTATAAATTTAAGCTAATGTTCTACCTCCATATGTGACACTATGTTTAAAACCACCAAGCTGGGCACTTTTCCAGTGCTTCCCTAGGAGCAACAAGATAAAACCCGGCATTTTGCAGGTTCTCTTACCCTGTTCCTGTACAAACATAGGAATAGGAAGGGCCTCTTTTGAGATGACTACACGAAACTCCTTATTCCTTTTATATACGGGGAGATACATTGTCCTCCAGCTCCTACTCCTCATAGCTTAAAAATACTAGTGTCCCCTTTCTTGAAAGTTTGAGATTATGAGGATGCAAAAACTAAAATTTTAGCACAGGAGTCTCTGTAGCTAAAACCAAGTTTCTAAAAATGTGTTGTGTTACATAACCCAGGGTTAGGGATGGAAAAGTACCAGCTGGTGTGAAGCTGGAGACTTTTCTGTCTCTGACTCATTCAGGCAGAGGCACTTGAATTAAGATGCATCTCAGAAAAGCCAAACAAAACCCATTCATTCTCCAGGACTTTGCATTCGCTAGCTGGGGGGAGTCGGAGTGTCACCATGGGGCAGAGCCTTCCCGGGCACCGTTGTGAGAGTTTACAAGGATTTTTCTTGTGACCCTCATGGCCTGCTTCCAGGGCCTTCTGGTGCCTTTCAGATGCCCAGCGCCTTCCTGCTTGTCTCTGTGGCCCCACAGCCCTACCAGGCCGACTGCCGTTGCCCCAACTAGCTTCCCTTGTCAGCACTTCCCAGTTCTCTGTCCTCTGGTCTCTAGGCTGCACTCGCCATGTGCTGTCATTCCTGGATCCTTGCCACTGAGAGCTAACCAAACAAAGCCCTTTAAAAAAGTCACAACATTTAGCTCAAACCAGTGCCCAGATGCTTACATCGTGACAGAATTTGCCCTCGTATTAGGAATGATGAGCCTGATGGGAAGGAAGATGTCTTTGACCAAGTGGAACCTTTGGGGCTCTCTCAGTCACCCTGGTTGCTAGCCAGCTGCCTTCTCTACCCACAGAATTACGTGATGGAGACTCTGGTCAAGATTTTCTCCCTTTTCCAAGCCCCCTAACTGCTCCAGGGCATGAGAGGAAGCCGCCTGCTGTCTCTGACTAGTGCCTTTGTAGAGGCTGGTTTATCGCACCGCGGCTTCGTTGGAGACAAGCTGTGGACTGGTGGGAATGTGAAGGCCCGAGGAGCTCTGACAGAGCCTGTAGGGGACCCAGGGTGAAGAGGTCACCACAGCCCCCGGGGTTATGGGTGGGGGTGCACAGGGGCTCGGCATGTTAAGAATGCAGTGGGGGGAGATGTGTTTTCCTAAGGTGGAAACTTTCCACCGAAAGGAACGGAAACCGCCTCTGTTTCGTTCCCGGTGCTGGTCCTCTGGCTGTGGGGATCGAGACAGCCATAGCTTTGCTGTCCTCGGTCCCTGCCCGTCGCCCCTCTGGGCACTGCGCCGCGCCAGCAGGGAGTGAGCAGATCCTCCCCACGGCCCAGCGCTGTGTGGAATGTGCGGGATGGAAGGAGGGGTGGGGGGACCCTGCCCCTCCCTGCAGGGCTTTAGAGGGATGTGGGAAGAACTCTGAAATGCGGCTTCCCTGAGACAGGAAAAGTGACGAAGAGAGTGGAGGAAACAGAAGGGAAAAGTGAGGGAGGCCTCGTGCCCACAGTTTGCTTAGAGAGCATGGGGCGCCCAACCTCCCAGCAATGGCACGAGGCTCCTTCGTTGCCCTGGAAGCCACCCTGAGAGCCTCCGAGATCCTCGGATCCCTGAGAAACTCCTGTCTTCCAGAACACTAATGTCATGTTTCCGCTGGGGCTGAGTGTGAGTGATGGAGGGGAGTCTGGACCAAGCACCCCGGCTGACCAGCCACAGCTACTTCGTCATCCACAAGGCGGTCACCTCGTCAGACTGGCCAGGTCAGGGTGTCAGGGGTCTGGGCATGTCTATTCGAAAGTTCTGTGTGTGGCCAGCATGGCACCTCTGGCTGAGGCCGGCATGGGGACTGAGAACTACAGCGAATCGGCCTGCTTTGTGGACAGGAGAACAGCAGGGCAGCAGCCTTCGGGGCTGTTAACTCTTTATACCCTTAGAGACTACGAAGGCAACTGCTTTCTGCTTGGGGGAGAAAGGAGACGGCCACTCAGGAGGCCACCCATCGTAGAGTTTAATGGGAAGGTTTCCTCGCCCGAGTCATGGCCTTTGCCCCGGATGTATTCATGGCAACGTATTTCTCACAGAGTCACACACAGTGTTTTCTTATGACGTCATTAATCCATTTTGAAAAAGCTTGGATATTTACAGAGCGTATTGATGAATGGGTTACTGAGTCAGTGCATATCGATTCCAGAAGGCACATTGCCCTACTTCTAGGGTTAATTAGGCCCTATGAATCATTTTTGCTAAACGTTTCCTTTGGTGACCTGAAAGTAGGTCAGTTTACATCCAGGGAGGGCCCAGTTGTTCTACAGAATAGAAATTCAGAGCCAGAAGCGAGCATGAGGTCATAGAGTCCAGTGCTTTTATTTTATATGTAAAGAAACTGAAGTCCACAGAAGTGAATCAGTGACCAGGGTCGTACGCAGAGGAGTGGTAGAGACAAGATTCCAACTCACGTTGTCCGACTTCCGATCCAGTGGCATTTCCACTACGGTCAGTCTCGTACTGCTTCTTGGTTGTCAACCATCATTCTCCAATGCACCTTTGGCACAGGGCCATTTTGATACCTGCCTAATGCACACGTGATTCCTGGCCCCAAAGGCCTGTACTTTTCTTGCTCTCTTCCTTTGCACTAGTAACTACAAGCTGTTTAGGAAATATTTCTTGCCCCAGAATTGTACCCATTATAAGTAAAATGTAAGGAAGTGCCTCAAATATGGACACAATTTAGCAATTATCCCTCAATGCTTAAGAAGCTCTTAATAGAACACATGTGCTGTAGTTAAAAGCAGAACCACACGCAAGTTGCTTTCTGTAGAGTCACACACACATACACACCTCCTCGGCATATCTATGCATCATTGAGAATCTAACGTGATTTAATGAGATCCAAAGCCTTGCCATGTCTCCTCTTCGTTTATAACACAAATTCTTGGGTTTTCGATCCTCTCTAGACCCTGATGAACGTTCTCTTGATTTGGAGAGCTCCGGAGAACGACGATCAAGTTTTCTCTGCTTACCTGTGGGAAAATTTAAGTTCTTTCCAGGTTTAGTATCTCTTTTCTTCAAGTTCGGGTAAAGCCGTCCATGTCTGGTTCTATATTTAATACTTGCTGAAGTTGACATAACCTTACATGGGAGCGAGTGACATTCCCGTGACTAACCCTCCCAGTCTGCATTCCCCAGATGGGATTTGACAGAGATCTCGATGGGCTTGCCTCTCTCAGATTCAGCCCCGTGACCCTCACCGACAGCTGCGGAACTGCGTTTCGGCAATCTGTGTGGTGTGTCTCAAGTCCCCTCCTGTCCCTCCCGCGTGGCTCACAAGCCTACTCTGGCTCCTCTGGTTCCTGTAGCCTCGTCTTCTCTTTCTTGTCTTATTCAGTCTTCAATGTTTCCCCCCCTCTTTGAATGTTATGTTTTCCTCATGGTGAGCTGATGTGCAGAAGTAGCAGAATTCCAGGTATTTTAAGATGAACCGTTCGTGGAAACACTTCTGAGTACTAGCCTCTCTAAGCAGCAGAGTCTTGTATGCTTTCTGTGGGCTGTTTTATCGACAGACAACCTGACATCCAGAAGGGAGCCTTCCCTGTTACTGTGGGAGGAGCCCGGCCGGCTCAGCAGACTTTGAGGTTCTAATCCCATGGTACTAACACAAGTGTCAAGCCATCTGCGGCCTCGGTGGAATGTTTCCTAGTCCACCAGAAAAAGCAAAACAGGTGAGCACTCTGCTTCTCCACCTGGAACCTGAGGAATTCTAGATTTTGGAAAGTTGAGGTCAAAACCTTAAAGGTAAAGAACTTTCTTTTGCTTCATCATGGTTAAATAGAATCACAGGATGCTAGCCCTGAAGGGGTCTGTACTAACTGCCTCCTTTTATGGAGGAGGACGTGGAGAACTTCTGGAAGCGGACTGGTGCGTCCCACACACGCAGCCTGTTAGTGCCTGAGCGGGGACTAGAAGCCAGTTTTCCTGATTTCTTGTACCAACTTTCCCCACGGCATCACACAACCTTTATCTACTTGATGTAATGAAGCATACTGAATTCTATATATCATTGCTCGGGCAAGGTATTTTGAAGTAGTTAAAAAGAAAAAATCATTATGAAGCTTGTGTAAACGTTCCCCAACAAGAATGTAAAGACTTTGCGAACTAGGAATTCTTACCTCTGGCACACCGTGGAGCTGTGATGATAGACATCATATTTTCCGAATTAAATTACCATGGCACATAGTCTGAGAATGCGTGGCCTCTGGCTTGAATGTTTAGTCTTTGGATATGGAAATGTTAGATTAAGGGAAGTTTTCATGGTTTTTTTTGGGGGGGGGTAGGGCTGTGATAAGACAGATCAGGAATGCATGAACCTCGGAAGCGTTTTCACTGAGCTGATCTGGGGAGCGATTATCCCCGACACTGAAGCAGGGATGCGTGAGGAGGGTGATAACAGCCCGGTGTAGATTTTGACTTAGTCTTTTTTAACTGTAAGATAGTAAAACTCCCTTCACCTTACTGAAAAAGGGCCCACCAGGCCGAATGTATACACACATCTTTCCAGTGACACCTGGTCCCACCTGCCTTCGCCAGGGCCCTCAGCTGCTTGCTCGGTGGTGGCAGCTACGGCAGCTCTGGCACTAATCCTTCCTCCCAACCTCAGGGTCCCACGGTGGCCCTGGCTGCTCCCACCACATCCAGACTCCGACGGGCTGCTGCGCCGGGGACGAAGGGTCTGGGTTCCCAGGTGCTAACTGGAGAAACTCACCGTGGAGATGCAGGTGAGCTCCAGCGTGGGGTGGAAATAGCCTACAGGTGTGGGGTGGGGAGCAGGGATGCGCCTGGCGCATGCAGGGAGCTCTGACCCATGAGACCACGGAAGGGAAGGAGCTGGCATGTAAGCTCCTCCCCCTCCCCCCGCCCCCACCCCCTCCCCCCTGCTTCACGCATGGACTCTTCTAGCGCAGTGATGCCCTTGGACTGTCCCCCGAAGTGTTGCACATGACTGAGCGGACAGCTGTGTTTTCTTTTGAGGCGATGACAGCGGGTAGCACACACCTTGGTTTGCTTTTCCCATGTTCTCACTTCCCTTCCCTTCTCCCCTCACTCTGGCTGCCCTGAGGACAGCACCCCCTCTCTGGAAAGCACCAGCAGGTGAGGTTCCCTTGCGAGTGTGCCCAGGAAGCGAGGAGCATGGGGGCAGACAAGTTCTCCTGGCTCGGTGGGCCTGGGATCGCTCCAAGTGGCCCTGGCGAACGAATACCCTGGTTTCCTTGTCATGGCGCGTCTGCTTCTCTGTACGTGTTTGCTGTGGCCTCTTCCCGATGAGCCAATTATTTCCATGTTATTTACACCAAATCTTCTAAAGACCCAAACAAACTGGTTTCACTGATGACTCTCACACTTCCTGGGCAAATATTTTGTCCCGGAGCAAGGAAGCAACGTAGAAGAGACACAGTGGAAAACTCGGAGAATGGGCAGGTTGAACAGGGAGGAGGACGGAGAGAGGGGTGAGCGCGGAGGAAACCTGTTTGCTGAGAGGCCTGAGAGGCTGGAGAGCTCCACCTTCTCCCCTGCAGCAGAGGGGGAGGATGCGCAGGGGCGGGGCCTTGGAGGGTAGTGGGGAGGGGCGGGGGATGAATGCGAGCGCCTCCAGCTTAGTTAAGGGGCATGGCTCTCTGCTGTCTGTCAGCCCTTGCTCGGAGGGCTTCATTGGGATACTGTCATTAAACCGTCAGAACTAACGTCATAAGGTGTCTCAGATGGGGAGGCTGAGATGTAAAAAGGAGCAGTGATTTGCTTAAGGCCCCGCAGCTGGAGGGAGGCAGGGTCAGGATCCAGTCTTCCCTTGCCATACCTCCTCCATCCCTCCCAGACTGTCCAAGATGGGAAGAAGCGACCCCCGTTGGCAAACACTCCCAGGTCATTATAAGCATGTTTTTGGTAAACACTTTTATTGTATAGGATGAAGCCTGTTACCTTTCTGTGTAGAAACACAAGTCGCAATGACAAAGGAATGGCACTGTGTACCCACCCCCGCATATCACCGAGGGCCTGCTGGGCCATGAGAATGTTTCACAGGTGTGCCTGATCATTTGAGACTGCGTGTCAGCCACGCACTCGTTCATCCATGCAATCACCCGGCGTGCAATTACTGAGCTCCTTCTGCATACGGCACACTCCGTAATGACCTTGCATTGTGCCCTGTGTTCAGGACAGATGAGGTCCCTGCCTGCCCTCATGGGCCTTGGTAACCGCCAGCCACTTCTGACCAGAGAGCACTTGATATGTGGTTGGGCCTTGTTGAGATGTCCCGCAAGCGTAAAATGTATGCTGATTTCAAGGACTTAGTACATAACAAAAGGTGAAATACGTCATTAATAATTTTTTATGTTGACTGCATATTGGACCAGTAAAATATTGGCTATAATAGACTCCATAGAATGCTTTATTGAAATCGATGTCATTGTTCTTATTTTTTTTTTTAACACAGCTACTAGAAAATTTAAGATTACATATCTGGCTCACGTTATATTTCTACGGAACAACGCTGGTCTGGAGAGAACTAACTAGATCCCAAGCAAATAATTAGAGCATAGAACATACTCCTGAGACAGAAGCCATTGGCACGTAATGTCGTCTCCTCTCGGAAGCCAGGGGAGGACGTGTGAGAAGAAGCCCGCGCCTCCAGTAAATGGCAGATTTTGTTATTCTTTGTGTTATTTCTGAGGGCAGCAATCCTAACTGTGCGGCTATTTTAAGACATAAAGCCTTCGTTTCATGGCTAGACTTGGTCATGGGTAATGATTAGATTAGCTCAGTCCTTGTGTTAATGAAGGCTTGACTGTGTGTGGCAGATAAGCTGTGAATGGTGCTACGTGTGCGTGTGTGCACGTGCGTGTGTGAAAGGGCAGCACTGTGTTTGAATTACTATTAAATAGTGTCCGTTTATGGAGAATCTGCTTTGTACCTGAGACAGTCTTCTAAGTGCTATTTTTGTATTATCTCCCTCATGCCTGGACAACCCTCTGAGAGGGTATTGCTGTCTCCTCCTTACGAATGTGGCGTGGGAGTCGGGAGGTCCCGGAGCTGCACCCCGAAAGGTGCATTGCCAGTGTATGGCTAATCGGGGATCCACACCCAGGTAACCTGTCTCTAGGGCCACATCTCTCCCCTGGGTTTGAATTCCAGTTCTGCCACATGCAGGCTCTGAGGTCTGGTAAAACACTCACCCCCCAATGAAACCTCAGTCCCATCCTTCGTTAGCCCAGGGGATGCCTTTCTTGCAGTGATATTTGGAGATAACCCTACCGGATAAACATACCCAGCACGGGACCTGGCACTGCGTATGGGGTCAGTCAACTGTCGCTATTATTGCCCTATTTAGAGCCTCCCGCGAGAGTGAATTCTTCCTTGAAATCTCCTATTTTTACAAACCCAGACTAGTCCGCTGGGTAGCTGCGCCGAGTGTCTTTGTCACTCATGGCACAGTGTGGGGTGGAGGGGACACATCTACTTGCTGCTCGGTCCTAAGAGTGCACTGCCTGTGAACCTGCCCTACTGTCTCAGGGGGGCAATCCGCTGTTCCTTTGCCAACTTTTTTCTTTCTTGAAAACTCTCGGTCGGGGTCTGTCATCAAAGGGGCTGGATCATTTTTCTTTGGGGAGGTCGTCTCAAGCTGGTGGCAAACATAATTGATTCCAACAAGTGGCGTGTCATTTCAGCCAGAAGAGAGTGAAAGGAGATTTCTCCACGGGCTTAGGCATTACCAGGCCTGCCGTCCTCCAGGAGACCCGAGGTTTCCGTTGGAGGTCATTCAGGGTGGCGGGGGTGGGGGGTAACAATCCAGCCTGTGCCATCCCCCAACATCTGATCCCCTGGAGATGGAGTAATGGAGGTCTTGACTTACTCGCTTCCTGTCAAAAACTGTTAAGAAGACAGTCTCCAAAACTCAAAACATCCAGCCAGGATTCCTGCCAAAGAACACAGATGGGTTGGTTTTGTATTGGAGTAATTTCTCTAGGTTCTCCAGAGAAGCAGAACCAGTAGATACACACACAAACATGAAACACACACCCCTATATCTATCATCTATGTGTGTATTAGAGAGAGAGATTTATTACAGGGCTTGGCTCCTACAATTCTAGAGGCTGGGAAGCCCCACAGTGTGCCCTCTGCAAGGGGGAGACGGAGGAGAGCCAGTGATGGGATTAAGTCTGAGCCTGGAAGGTCTGATGACCAGGGGAACGAGTGGTCTAATTCGCAGTCCGAGGGCCACAGAAGATGAGATGGTCTCGCTCAAACAACGAGGCAGGATAAAAGGGGTCAATTTCTCTTTTCTCTCCCTTTTGTTCTATTCTCTCCCTTTGAGTTTTATTCAGGCTCTCAACAGATTGGCTGATGCCCACGCACATGGGGCAAAACTGTTTACCGAGTCCGTGGATTCGAATGCCAATTTCATCTAGAAACACATCCTGAAATAACGTTTAATCTGGGTTCCTTGTGGCCAAACTGATATATATAAAATAAACCATCCCAAGCTCCCAGGGATCTCATTCATTCATTCATTCACTCATTCATTCATTCATTTACTCGTTCATTCAACATTTACTGGGCACCTGTTATGTTCCTGGCACTGAGCGTGATGGGGGGAATCAAGGAGAAGAAAGGACAGATGAGGCCTCTGCATCCCTGGAGATGGTCCTTAGAGGGACAGGCAGAAACTAGTCAAATAATCTGAAAGGCTCTGGACTAGAGGGGATTTCTGAAGTCCTTTGCAGCTCTCTGAAACTAAATAGCTCTCTTCAGGGTCTGAACCTCATCGCTCATAAATAAGACAGTCACCAGTTCCTGGCAGTCCAGGGCTCAAATTAACAGGAACTCGCCTGGCTTGGCCGGGGAGAGTCTTCTTGACTTGGCTTTGGTCCGCCGTACCACCCGAGGCAGAAGTCAAGTCCTGTCACTCCGGAGGCTCCTTCCTCCACTTGCCTGCCCTGACGTGTTGTTTGTTGGTTTTGAGGGAGTGGATTCCAACTCTGGTGATGAGCACGGACACTGCAGAGCCCATTACTGGCTGGGGTTGAGCAGGACAAGTCTTTGGCCTCAGTCCTGGCTCTTTTCTGCTCATTTGTCC
Source organism: Lontra canadensis (assembly GCF_010015895.1). Taxonomy (NCBI): domain Eukaryota; kingdom Metazoa; phylum Chordata; class Mammalia; order Carnivora; family Mustelidae; genus Lontra; species Lontra canadensis. The sequence goes on along the minus strand of NW_022631070.1, from coordinate 5,323,897 downwards.
ATTAACTTGTTGCTACCTGGTCTGTGTCATGGGGCTTGTCTCTGAGCCAAACAGCCATAGGCACTCATGGAGGCTTAAGCCAGTTTCTTAGCCAAGGGCCTCTCCTCACCCCTTTGGCTTTCAGCCTCACCAGTTCTTGAACTTTCCAGGCCTCTTCGGAGGATTATATGCTCAGTTTGGAGTCTCATTCATTTACAGAAATGGGTATCAAGTAACTTCCGTGTGCCAGGCCCTCAACAGATGTTTGAGACTCAACAAATCCAATGGTGGGATTCCTATTTCATTAGGGAGAAAAAGGAAAGAGTGGAAAGATCAAGGGTAGAACACATGTGCATACACACACACGCACACACGTGCATGCATATGTAGAGCCAAAGAAAAGGAAATAAGGATGAAAGAATGGAATGTAAGGAAACAGAAGCTTTGATATAGAGTGGTTTGAGGTTGTAAAAACTAGAAAAGTTTGAATGAGGACTCAAGGGTCAGAACATGATATGAAGGAATATTTATTAGAGGAAATCTGCCCAAATCTTTCTACTCTGGAAGACAGAAGAAGGAATTTAGGTGAGACAAAAAGGAAAAAAAATCACATTTGATTTGTACGGTGAGGAAATCTCTTTAAGCTTCAGTTTTTAGGTAAGTTATCCATTCACCAAGTTCCAAGAGGTGGATCATTATCCAGGGTTCGTAATTCCAGCAGATTTCTTTTTAGTGTTTGCCTTACCAGGACTGTCTGCACGCCAAGACCTATAGGATACTGTCCTTGTTGTCGATTTCTGTATGACAAATTACCTCAGACCTTAGAGGCCTAAAACCATACATGTTCATCATCACACCTTGTCTGTGGTCCGAGCCCAGGTGTGGCTCACCAGGGCCTCTGGTCTCTCACACGCTGCCATGAAGGCTGCTGGCTGGGGACACGGTCACCTCAGGAGCCAACCTCAGGGGCATTTGTTTACAAGCTCGCTCTCGTGGCTGTGGGCAGGATATGTCTACTCCTTGCCACCTGGGCCTTTCCAGAGGGCAGGTGCCTCCCCTCAGAGAGAGAAGGTGAGCAGGGAAGAACTCAGTCTGGTTTCGGGTGTGGCACTCCAACACTTTTTTGTCATTAGAGGCGACTCCGTGGGTCTGTCCGTGTTAAAGAGGAAGGGTTTGTGTTAGCTATTGCTGATGACAGTATCACCCCGGTTAGTAGCCTATTTATTAGCTCAGGGTCTCGGTGGGTCAGGTGTGTATCCATGGCTGAGCTGTGCTCAGCGGTGAGGGTCTCAAAGCTGCAAGGAAGGAATTGGCCAGAGCTGCCGTCTCTTCTGACGCTTGTCAAAGAAGGGATCCATTTCCAAGCTCACCCAGGTTGTTGGTCTTGTGGTTGCAGGACTGAAGGCCGTAGTTTCTTGCCAGCTCCCCGCTGGAAGTCACCCTTAGCTCCTCCAGGACACCCACAGAGCTCTGTTGTGTGGGGCTCCCCGACATGGCTCCTTGCTCCCTTAAAGCCAGCCGTGACAGAGACTCCAGCAGGGTGGGAGAATGATCTGCACATGATGTAATCACACTCATTCCATCATCTTTGTTGTGTTCTGTTGGCCAGAAGCAAGTCACAGGTCCCACCCACACTCAAGGGGAAGGGATCACAGAGGGTGTGGACACCAGGAGATGGGGCCACCTGTTGACTGTCTGCCACAGGACCACACGGGGTGGGAAGAGCTAGAGGCTGGGATAGTTGTGGGCTGGTATAGGCAGAATTCTGTCTTCTCTTCCCACCCATTCATATGTTGAGGCCCTGATCTCCCCTGTGACTGTATTTGGAGAGGGGGTGCCTTTCGGGAGGTAATTTAGGTTAAATGAGGTCATGCGGCTGGGGCTGTAATGGGATAGGACTTTTATGAAGAGAGGAACAGGTAACAAAGATTTCTGTCTCTCTACCGTGTGAGGACTCAGCAAGATGTTGCCATCTACAAGCCAGGAAGAGAGCCCCCCGCAGAAACCAGTCCTGATAGCACCTTGATCTTGGACTTGTGGCCTTCAGAGCTATGTGAGATAAATGTCTCCTATTGAAGCCATGCAGTCTGTGATATTTGTTCTGCTAGCCAGAGTGGACTAACACAGGGGCCATTTAAGAGACCTCTGTACATGTACTATCATTACTTTTTTCTTTTCCAATGATTTTAGAGATATAGAAAAGTGGTGAAAATAGCACAGAGTTCACAAATCTTCTTCCCCTAGTGTTAAACCTTTTGTATTTTTCTTTTTTGACACAGCTTTTTGTTTCCTATAAAGTTAAACCAAACTTGTATTTCATTTTCTTGTTTTTTTGTGTGTGAAAAAAAAATTTTTTTAAATTTAATTTTATTTTTTTTAGGTTTTTTAAATGAACTTGTCATTTCATTACTAAAACCCCCAATTTTTCCATCAACTCTCCCCTTAAGACATTTAGAGACTTCACGTGTTCTATGTCATCTTCTTAAAGAAGTCCTCCTGGAGCCTTCCAGCCTTCTCTACTCCCTGACCACCTGAACTCTGTAGCAGGGGGATTGCTATCATCTTGGGATTTCCTCTTTACCAATATCTTGGGGATTCCCTTATTCACTCTGATGTAAAATCATCTGTTTCTTATTTTTCCTGGTTTCCTCTTTCTCAGCTGATTCTCTCAGTTGGGTGGTCCTCTGATACCTTCTTCTTCCTTTTTTTTTTTTTTTATAGATTTTATTTATTTATTTATTCGACAGACAGAGATCACAAGTAGGCAGAGAGGCAGACAGAGAGAGGGGGAAGCAGGCTCCCTGCTGAGCAGAGAGCCCGATGCGGGGCTCGATTCCAGGACCCTGAGATCATGACCTGAGCTGAAGGCAGAGGCTTAACTCACTTGAGCCACCCAGGCGCCCCCTTCTGATACCTTCTTGAAGATGGGGAATGGGAGGAGATTTTTTTTCCTTCCTGTTACTTCACAAGTCCAAACTGTCTCTACCCCCTCCTGACACTTGAATGATGTTTTATCTGGATATACTGGTGGGGGTTGGGAATCCTTTTTCCATCAGGATTTTGAAGACATTGTTCTTTGGCCTTTTATCTCCCATTGGTGTTATTGGGAGATGTGATGTTATTCTGATTCCCAAGTCTTTGAAGAAAATAAAAAAGAAACCTGTGCTCCATCCCTCTTGGAAGGATGTAGGATCTTCTCTTGTTCCTGGTGTTCTGAAATTATGTGATAATATGCCTTGGAGCAATGTTCTTTCATCTTCCTGGATACTCTGTAATACCTTTAATCTTCACATGCCTGCCCTTCGATTGTGATGAATTTCCCAGAATGACTTCCCTGATGATTCTCTCTCCTCTGTCTTCTCTGTTGCTTTCTGTTTTCCTAGTATTCAGGGATTGGATCCACTGGCCTAACTCTTTAATTTTCTTATTTTTATTTCCTATTACCTATCTCTTTATTTGCTCTCCCTTACAGGATATTTTCCCAATTTTATATTTCAGTTCTCCTATTGTTTTTCATTTCTGCACTCATATTTTTAATTTTCAAGAATTACATTTTGTTCTTGTCCTTTGAGTGTTACTTTTACATAGTGTGCTTTCTTGTTTCTTATATAGCTCTCTAAAGTTATTGGTGATAACTTCTCTTCTGGAAGTTTATTTTTCCCTTTGTAACTAGGCTTTGTTTTCTTTTGATTGCTTTTTTTCCCTTAGATTCAATTAGCCAACGTATAGTACATCATTAGTTTTGGATGTAGTGTTCAGTGATTCATCAGTTGCATGTGACACCCATGCTCATCCCATCGTGTGCCCTCCTAAATATCCATCACCCAGTTACCCCATCCCCAACCCCTCTAGTAACCCTCAGTTTGTTTCCTAGAGTTAAGAATCTCTCATGGTGCTTTTTTCCCTCTTTTTTTGATTTAGGCTCTGTCTTCCTTGTTAGAGATGTTCTTCAGCTCTCTGATAATCTGTTATTGTTTTCTGACAACCTCAGATCAACCATGACATTGATGGAGTTATGTGTATGTGGATGGAGCATGCTGCCTGAGCTTTGGAGAAGGGCCTTCCAGATGAGTTGTTGAGTTCGGGAACTTTTTTGTCTGTCCTGCTCTTCTGTCCTCTTGGCTGGAGCAGGTTCTATAGAAAACTCAATGGATCTCTTGTCTAGGATAAAGGCCCAACTCTGAATTCTGAGAATCAGAGAGAGAAAGAGGGCTGGAGTGGGGATGGGAGAGGTCTCAGCATATGTTTACATCCACTTAATCCCTTTTGTGCAGCTTCTGGTGTTCCCCAGATACTAATGTGTGGGGAGAAATGATTTCATAGAATACATGTGAAAAGGAAGATGCTACTGCCTTTTATGTAGGACAGTTAAAGTCTGCTTAATTGATTTGCACAGGTGTCTTTCAGTGTATTCCTTATCTTTGGTGGTAGGTGGGTGTTTAGCGGAGACCTGAGCGATTTTGACTTTGACATACTCTAGGTCTTCCCTCTCTTCCTCGTTGTCTTACATGTGGAGGCCTGGTCTCCGGAGAAGTGTTGTATCTCCACAGTCTGGTTGCTGATTCATAGGGCAAACAACAAACCACTGATGGCCTGGGGCCTTGAACATTTTTCGAATTTGCCATTTATTTCCCAGGGTAGAGGGGGAAGAATTAAAATACCTATCTAAAAATATCTGAAAATGCAGGAGTAATCAGCTTATTGTTATCAGCTTCAATGAGCAAAACCATCCCTCTTCCTGACTATGAGCACAGCATGGGGACTGGATGTGTTACATACCAGGGGCCCCTGCTTTCCCAGACACTTATTGTCAATATGTGTGCCAAATTATTGCAACTGGAATACATACTGGACAGACTGTGCAAGTAAATGAATTTAGCTCAAAACTGATTGAACAAAGCGGACGTGACAATTGAAAATCCAGGAGAAGAGGGGTGCTTGGGTGGCTCAGTCTGTTAAACATCTGCCTTTGGCTCAGGTCATGATCCCAGAGTCCTGGGATTGAGCCCCATGTCAGACTCGCTGAGCAGTGGGGAGTATATTTCTTCCTTTCCCTGTGCTCCTCTCAGGAGCTTGTGATCCTGAGCTTGTGCTCTCTCTTGCTCACTCTCAAATCAATAAAATCTTAAAAAAAAAAAAAAAAAAGGAGAAAGAAAATCCAGGAACAGAAAGGAAACCCATGTTGCTTTCAAGAATTTGGACAAGTTTATAGCCTATTTTCTCAAAAGTAAATGATAAGTATGCCAGAATAAGAATGAGAAGGTTTTTCTCCAGAAATGCATCTTTCGTTCATTCTTTTCATGACTATTTCCTGAAGGACCTTCATGTGCCAGGGCAGTGCTGCAGTCATGATTCTCAACACTGTTGTGGTCCCATCTGTGAAGACATTATGCTGAGTATGTCTCTCAGAAGCTACCCTTTTGCTTCTCCGCTTTTCTTAGCTGTCATGACAGCTCTGAATGAACCACTGTAATATTTCCCTAATTTTCTCTATCTGTGAGATGTATGCAGGCTTAACAGAATCTGCAAATAGTGAGACCTTCCAGATCAAGGGACAAAAACGTCAATAGAGGGGAGGAGTCAAGATGGCAGAGAAGTAGCAGGCTGAGATGACATCAGGAAGCAGGAGATCAGCTAGATAGCTTATCTAACCATTGTGAACACCTACAAATCCAACGGGAAATCGAAGAGAAGAGCAACAATTCTAGGAACAGAAAATCAATCACTTTCTGAAAGGTAGGACCTGCGGAGAAGTGAATCCAAAGTGACGGAAAGATAGACCGCGGGGGGAGGGGCCGGCTCCTGGCAAGCAGCGGAGCAACGGAGCACAAAATCAGGACTTTTAAAAGTCTGCTCCACTGAGAGACATCGCTCCAGAGGCTAAACCGGGGTGAAGCCTACGTGGGGTCAGCATAACCCCATGTCCCACGGGGTCACAGAAGGACCGGAAGCGTCTGAGTGTCGTAGAGCTTGCAGGTATTAGAGCAGGGAAAGCCGAGGAGTGAGCTCTCAGCTTGGGGTTACCTTGAACTGGTCACAGGCTGGGTGAGCTCCGAGCACAGCCGGAGGCCAGGGAGATGGAAGTGACTGGGCACTTTTCCCCAACTGTGACCGATTGAGCACTTTCCTACAAGCACGACCAGAGGCCAGGGAGAGGGCGGTGGTTGGGTGCTTTTCTCTGAGGGCACACAGAGGAGCAGGACCCCGAGCTCTCGGCTCCTCTGGGCCGGAGACTGGGAGGCCGCCATCTTCATTCCCGTCCTCCGGACTCTACGGAAAGCGCTCAGGGAACAAAAGCTCCCGAAAGCAAACCCGAGCGGATTACTCAGCCCGGCCCCTGGTAAGGGCGGTGCAACTCCGCCTGGGGCAAAGACACTTGAGAATCACTACAACAGGCCCCTCCCCCAGAAGATCAACAAGAAACCCAGCCAGGACCAAGTTCACCTACCAAGGAGTGCAGTTTCAATACCAAGGAGAGCAGCGGAATTCCAGAGGAGGAGAAAGCAAAGCACGGAACTCATGGCTTTCTCCCCATGATTCTTTAGCCTTGCAGTTAATTTAATTTTTTTTTCTTTTTCAATTTTTTTCTCTTCTTCTGCTAATTTTTTTGAACTTGTACCCTTTTCTTTTTTAACGTTTTTTAACTAGTTTATCTAA